>NC_090055.1:2732391-2766183 GCF_038355195.1 Osmerus mordax
GAGAGAGATAGGGTGTGGGAGGGGGGCTAGTATGCCTGCATGCTGGTGGAATGCCAGCTAATGAGGTGGACCAGCTCCCTTGCCAGAGGTTAGCAAGGCAGGTAAACAAACTGGTGACTGGGTCCCCCTAGGCTAGATGGACAGCAACGTGGGGACGGGGGGGGTGGGGGGGTGGTGGAGGGGTTGAGAGCTTGGGAGCTTGGGGAGTATTAATGGTGAAGAGTGTTTTTGTGTGTGTTGAGGGGGCTATGAGAGGAATCCCTCGAGGAACTTATTTGACCTTTGACCTCTTGAGTTGCTGAGTGACCTCACCGCCCCGACCTCACCGCCCTGACCTCCTGCCCTGGCTGAAACTGACACGCCAAGCTAATGGGAAGGTATTGGAAAATCCACATGGCACTGTCTCTGACCTGCAGGAAAAGAGCAAGCCATGTGTCTGTGTACACGCTTAAAAAACAACGTTTGGCTAATGCAGCTTTCGTTTGTGTCGGCTGGGTCCAGCCACCTCAGTGCCGGTGTAAAGTGGCTTGTAAATATTGACCGAGAGGCAGTGAGAGGCAAGCTGCGACCTTCAGAGAGGGGAGAGGGAGAGGAGGGAGGAAGTGAGAGAGGAGTAGAGGCAGGGAGGGAAAGGGAGAGGGCGAGAGAGAGCGAATGGGTGAGGGGTGAAGAGAGACCCAGCCCCTCACAGGCAGACTGACTGAGTGTTAATGTAGGATGGCAGGAAGCACACTGTCACCCTGGAGAGGGAAACCATCACACACACAATCACACACACACAATCACACAATAGAATATGTCACACACATACAGAAACATAAACTCATACACGGTCGGTCACTGACATGTATTTAATCCCCAGACAGTGTAAACGTATGGGCCAATGCCTGGAAACACAGCCGATTACTACACTCGCACTGCAACGGGGTTCTTGGCAGTAGTTGGACTACATGTGCAGGACTGAGAGTGTTTAAGTAACAGCTATGGCAGTCACCTGTGCGTGTGGTGTATGGTATTCCTTTTGAAGTTGCAGCTCACGTAAGGAACAGTAGCTAGCACTGTTAGGTCTGTCAGCGGAAGGAAAGCTTTGATCTGTCCATTCTCTTACACTCTGCACTCTACCCCCCCCCCCCCTCTCTCTCTCTTTCTCTCCCTCTCTCTCTCTGTCCCTTCCTCTGCCCCACACCTCCACTCTGTGATAATGTATGCAGCTGGTTACCGGGATACCACGTCGCTAGGGAGATGGGGTGTGTGTGTAGCCCACATAGAGTGGATAGGAGGAAATGTAAACCCTGCAGTATGTAACGCTGTTAAGCCCAGGATCTGAGGAATGGGATTACCTCCTCCCACTCCTAATCTTCATCCTAGTCTCAATCACCTCAGATCAATCTCCCCATCGCAGATGATCACGTGTGTGTGTGTGCGTGCGATTGTGTTGGCGCTTTTAATGCCAACTCTTAAGACTGTAAACGGACATATACAAATAAGGGCACAGATGTATTCTTTTTTTTCATCCGGACAGTAATGGAATTGTTTTGCTTTGTGATCGCTGCCCTTGTTAATCTCGTTGGCCAAGGTTAGCCATGTTTACAGAGTTTTTAAGTTACATTTACATTTAGTCATTTAGCAGACGCTCTTATCCAGAGCGACTTACAGTAAGTACAGGGACATTCCCCCGAGGCAAGTAGGGTGAAGTGCCTTGCCCAAGGACACAACATCAGTTGGCATGACCGGGAATCGAACTGGCAACCTTCTGATTACTAGCCCGACTCCCTCACCGCTCAGCCACCTGACTCCGTTAGAGTCCTGTAGCTGTGTACCTGGAGGGTGATGGTCAGAAAAACACAATAAGGATTTGTTTGTTTGTGTATTCCAAGGGGTAGAGATTACTGGATGGACTTGTCCGGAAAAACACCTCTGAAAGAATCAGAATTCGGTTTATTAGGGGTCAGGAGGGGTTAATAAAAACAGGCTTATCTGTTTTTGCTCGTTACACAAAGCAGATAAGAGCGACAGAGACGCTGGAGATTTGCTCTGCTGTATGACCGGGTCGGACAAGCCAATCCCACATTACAGCAGAGTAAGAAGGGGAGGGAGGCGGGATGGCGGTCGGACGGGCCGATCAGCGATCAGAGCCCAGATGAGCAGGCTATGGATGGGAGAGCATGTTAACCTTAATCCCCTTAGGGAGAGACGGAAATACACAGAGGAGGGGAGAGGTAGAGAGAGAGAGAGAAAGTCAGCGAGAGGCAGAGAAGAGGACAAAGAGAGGGAACCGGAGGAAGACAAAGAGAAAGGAAGTGTGAGGCAAAGAGAGGAAACTAGGAGACAAAAGGCAGCGAGAGATAGAGTACGTACATCTGTTTCCCCATGTGTGAACTGACAGACTCATCCAGAGGGAGTTCTAATGCTGTCCTGTGAAGACGAGGAGGTGAGCTGTGTGGGGCTCTGATCTGGTCCTGTTCTCTGGTCTGCGAGGGAGGGGGAGGGAAGAGGGGGTGGGGGTGGGGGGGGGGGGGTGGGGGGGGGGGGGATCTGAACCATCTAAACTGATCCTATCCTCCTCTATTCTCACATTCCAGTCCATTCTTCCTCCTCCATCTTCTCCTGAAGATGAGATTCGACTGTTCTTTAGTATACCTAGAGCACAGAATCTGCCGCCAATAGGGGTGTGTGTGTGTGTGTCTATATGAGTGTTCCGTGGTTCCATGGACTGGGTGACTGACTGACTGACTGACTGGGTGACTGACTGACTGGGTTACTGGCTGACTGGGTGACTGATTGGGTGACTGACTGACTGGGTGACTGGCTGGGTGACTGACTGACTGACTGGGTGACTGACTGGCTGGCTGGGTGACTGGTTGGGTGACTGGCTGACTGACTGACTGGCTGACTGACTGGGTGACTGACTGACTGGGTGACTGACTGACTGACTGACTGGCTGACTGACTGGGTGACTGGCTGACTGACTGACTGGCTGACTGGCTGACTGGCTGACTGGCTGACTGGCTGGGTGACTGACTGGGTGACTGACTGACTGACTGGCTGGGTGACTGGCTGGGTGACTGACTGACTGGCTGGGTGACTGACTGACTGACTGACTGGGTGACTGACTGACTGGCTGGGTGACTGACTGACTGACTGGGTGACTGACTGACTGACTGACTGGGTGACTGACTGACTGACTGGCTGGGTGACTGACTGACTGACTGGCTGGGTGACTGACTGGGTGACTGACTGACTGGCTGGGTGACTGGCTCTGTGGTTGGAGTGCAGAGGGCAGGGCAGGCTATGAGAGGAGAGGCCTGTGTATCAGTCATCTGAACTGAATGCTTGTGCACTGATCGTGACGGACCTCTGCTTCAGTCGACCCGTCACAAGGCTGTTTCCTGTCTGTCCAAGGCACAAGTGAATAGATTGTGTCTATTGTACCGTGTGTGTGTGTGCTTGTGTGTACAGTGAGGAAATGTGTGTAAATATTTCAGTGTGAGTGACAAGGATAAGCATACAGCTACCATCCTCCCCAGTGTGTGTGGGTGGGTGTGTGTGTGTGTGTGTGTGTGTGTGTGGGTGTGTGATTACGGAGCTCGTCCTTGTGAGGCCGGCTGCGGCAGCCAACAGTGACGAGGTGGGACACACACACACTCACACACACACACACACACACACACACACACGCACACCGTCTGGGAGATTTCATTAGTACAAGACATGGCTGGCGTCCATGGCAACACAGAGGGCAGTCTGTGTCCAGTCACTCACACTGACTTTGACTGGCTGTGTCTTCAATCCCCCCCCCCCCCTCCTCTCCTGTCCTGTCTATTGTCTTAACTCTTAAGTCTGAGGAGATGGAGTGTAAAGAGGAAGTTAGGTGGTGAGGTGACTCTACAAGCTTCCTTAGACTCAAGACTTTTCATATATAAAGCTGGAGGGCTTGGAAATGCTAATTTGAAAATGTGTTTTTTTAAATGTATTCTGGGGACAGAGAACGATGAAGGGAGGTTGAGAAATATCAGGTGAAGTACCGACACGTTGGTAGGTGGGGGGAAAAAAGCAATGGAAATGCATAGAAACAGGAGAAAGCAGGCGTTAGAATTGGGAGGTGGTTCCTGGTTGTTGCTGCTGATCGGCATCTGTTGAATGGAGACATAGTGCCATCATGTGGTGGAAGGGTGGTACTGCACCATGGTCTGTTATTTTGTTCTTAACTGTACAACCGGACACGTTCATATGTTTGGCCTGGGTTTCGACGTAAATCATCTGCCTCTATTCCCCAGACCTGTTAAACTCGCACATGAAACGTGACAAGCGCAGAAGGATTATCAACGTAGACTGCAAATGTCGGCGCTAAACGCTCCGAGATCGTTTTACGAGAGGCCTTGAGAAAATGCAGTCAGTATGCCAGTGATTTATTATTGGTCGTTTAAAATTAATAGTACTAATAATCCTGAATCCGGAGATAAAAATGTCCATATCGTTTTTACATGAAGTAAGGCATGAGTCTTTACAAGTTTGTAGTTTTGAAAATGTGCAAGACAAAAGTTATGACGTTCACTTTCCCCAGCATCTTCTTTGGTCATTTGTCAGTTACATTTTCAAAATGTCAGAATAGATTAAGTAGGTTCTTTTCCTTGTCAGTTTTGGAAGAGAAGAAAATAAGGAACGTAGCTGATTATTAGGACTCGGTTGTAATTAGACTAACAACATTCAATCATAGGCCAACCAATTACTTGGACTGGAATTCTCTTCCTCAAATGAGCTCGCTGCGACGTTGCCCTTTACCACCCTCTCATTAGCATAATCCCCTGGGAAACGTAGTTAGAATAATGAGCTGGTCGCACCTCCGCGTTAGGTTAGTCAGTGCGCGTGTGTGTTTGATTATTCTACTGTTCGACTTGGTCATGCTTTATCCATTGCACCACATCCTGACTCTCAACAACCCGTGTGTGGAACACTGATAGAGACCTTCCTGAATAACAACACACATTACACACGTCTCCTCAACTGTTTCTTTAAGGCAAAGACCCACTCAAAAACCCAGGACTATGCACACCCATCATTGGTAATGATTCATCCTTCATGCCTGGTTCAGCTCTTAGTCCCAGGCCCCCTAATTAAATCCCATAGTCTAGCATCGCTACTTTAATCATGAATTATTCCCCTCAATCTTACAGTGTAGATTCCCGTGATATTAAGGCTGCTATTTAAGGATGGTGACAGAAGCCTACTACCACAATAGACCACAAATTAAGATGCCCTCTCCTTCTCCCTCTCCCTAAACCCCCCCCCCCTCTCTCTCTCTCTCTCTCTCTCTCTCTCTCTCTCTCTCTCTCTCTCTCAGGTACTCGTCTACCTGAGAAAGGGCCTGCGACAGGCAGCATCATCGGGGCGATCATCGGGGTCATCATCCTCCTGGCCATCATCGGCACCGCCGTGGCCTTCTACCGCAAACGCCGCGAACAAATGCTGAACGGAGAGTATGTCTGCCTGCTTCCTGTCTGTCTGTCTGCTTCCTGTCTGTCTGCCTGCTTCCTGTCTGTCTGCCTGCTTCCTGTCTGTCTGCTTCCTGTCTGTCTGCCTGCTTCCTGTCTGTCTGTCTGCTTCCTGTCTGTCTGCTTCCTGTCTGTCTGCCTGCTTCCTGTCTGTCTGTCTGCTTCCTGTCTGTCTGTCTGCTTCCTGTCTGTCTGCTTCCTGTCTGTCTGCTTCCTGTCTGTCTGTCTGCTTCCTGTCTGTCTGCCTGCTTCCTGTCTGTCCACAGAGACCAGGCAGTGTCCTATCCAATGACTTGTTCACTGACATGATTACATCTGGCTCTCTCTTTCCCCAGTGGCCCCCCCAAGTACAAACCCCCTCCCCCTAAGAAGACCAACAGCTCTACTGACAGGGTGAGTGAGTCAGTGTGTGTGTGTGTGTGTGTGTGTGAGGGACGTGGCACGATGTGTAGGACTGAGCCGTAGCTCTCCAGAGATCAAGGCTTCCCCTTCAGAACCGGTCTCAGATTAATGGCCTGAGGATCTGAATACCGGCCCTTAGACAGGAAGGAACTGGAGATGCGTGTGATGAGATGGTATGTGGTTGTGTCCCTGCAGCTGAACACCAGCCGCGATCCAGTCTCAGAGGATAGGCCTCTGCAGAATCTGTACCACACTTCCCAGGATGCCGAGCCAGTCACGGTATGACATCATCTGCGTGTTGTATCTGTTTAGTACGGGTGCACTGGAATGCTGTAGCGTTACACTGTCTCTTATCACGTTATTGATTGCAAATCAATTCGTAATAATGAAATCTCATGAAATGGTGTGAAACTGTGATGTATATGATTTGGTTGAAGTGTTATTACGCCTGTCCTACTTTCGAGTCATTCTTTAACGCGGTACTGAGTTTGTCATCCTTGTGTCCGTGCCTCTGTTTGTTGCTGCCAGGATCTGGATGCGTACTATGATGATGCCGATGACGAACGTAATGACAGCGAGCATTACCACGCTGGCGCCCCCTCTGGTTGGGATGACCCCAGCCACAACGAGGTCCCACCCCCCTACGCTCACCTGGCCAATGAGTATCAGGAGCCTCCCGCTAGCGTGAACCGTGGAGACAGTTTTGTGTCGCCTGCCATGTTTGTTTGAGCGTGTGCTCATGTGTGTGTGTGTGTGTGTGTGTGTGAATGAGTGACTGACTGATCATATTGTTGAAGTACAATCATCAACTCGAATCCTTAAAAAACAAAACAAGATCACATATCTACATGATGATGCTATTGAGAACAATGAGATAGTAACGTTTTTTTTACAGATACAGCTTGGAAAATACCACTATGCTTGACGAAAAATCTGCCAAACTAGCTCCCATAACTTAATCTCCCCTGGAATAGCATGACAGAATGTGCGTGCCTGTAGCTCCTGTGTCTGAAGAGTGTTTCGGTTCCTAGAACACACAGTTACGTTACACTGCAACCACAGTGCATGTTGTGGTTAACTGAACACGAGCAACTCTTACCGCCTGTTGCGTGCGTAAAACATGTTTGTCTATTCATGCTTGCGTGCACTTGTTAATGTGTGTATGTGTGAGCGTGTGTGTGTGTGTGTGTCTGCCAGACAGCCAGTGTGTTGACAGGAACACACAGCGTACTCTTGGCTCCCTGTGGAGACGCCATTATCTGCTGTTGCTGGGCCTGTCTCCGCTAAAAACAACCTGAGCTGAGGCTATCAGATATCCCCTCCCTCTCAGCTTGGAAGCAGACCACTGATAGACCAGGTCCAGTAACCTCCTTTACGTCCTGTTGACCTTCGACCTGTGACTTGGCCCAGTTCCATGGAGCCAGATCTCCCCCCCCCCCCCCCCCCCCCCCCCCCCCCCCCCCCCCGGTCCTCACCCTGCAGGTGTGAAACTGATCCTTAGGCCAGTGGGTGTTGTACTCTGGTTCTAGTAAACCCTAGGCCTGGTCATTAGGTGAGTTTAGCCTTTCTCCTAGCCATAGTTTATACGGATTTAGAATACAGGGAACATATAGTTGTCTTCAGGTACTGTAGAACTTACTAAAGCCATAGCTGATGGAAAGAGAGTGTTTCCCCGGACTTGTTGTCAAGCAATACGTCGATTTTATGTTAAAAAGGGAAAATCTGTTACTATTTAAACGTTAAGACAGTTGGTCCAGTGCTACTTGTGCCTGCTGGTTAAGGTGTGGATCTGATCCCATGTTGTTCTGCTAGAGTGTTCAAATTAGGTCTGTGTGTCCAGATAAGGTCTGTCCAGTTCTTTACCAAACTACTCTTTTGAGTGGATGGAATTCAAATGGAACTGATACCAAACCTGTTACAATATGATTGAGACAATCCATTTTCATGGTCGGCTTTTTTCATACACACATCAGGGTTATTTTAGGCAAATCACTCCATTGTTACTGAGCCTTTGAAAAATAATGGCCTGACAGGGTATGAGTTTCTGCTTTAGAAATTATGAATCAAAATAATGGTTTAAATTGAATGTTTTTTTTATTTTTTATGAATTCTGTCTCTCTTTTTCTTTTGTCTACTGTGATGTTTGGGTGCGTGTTATTTTCATAATCATGAAGTTACATACTGTGATTCAATAAACGGAAACATTTGAATTGGTCGAGTCATTCAAGGTGATAATTGTATCGGGAGGGTAAATGTCTTGGTCTTGCAGTACCACTTGGTTGCCAGGAAGGATTGTTACAGCAACGCTTCCCCTCTGCAGACAGAATGTTCTTGAACATTATTGAACCCATAGAAATAAAATAAAAACGTGTACATTCTCAGAAATGATCATTGAGCATAGCATAATTTTTTTTAGATTATTATAATCCTTTGTTAACCGTCAAGATTAGATATAGTTGGTTACTCAAATAAATAGTAATATCATGCTGCAGTCTTTTGTGGACTGCACCAGACAGTTCCCTCAAGGGCCACTAGAGGGCGCTGGATACTGCATTCTGAGAGGATTCAGCTGTACGAAGACTCAGGCCTCACAATGCAGTAGTAGGCCTCTCTTCAGTTTTAAATCATCTTGTCTTTCGCAACACACATTGTACTCTTTCAAAACACACGCGCACACACACACGCAGACCCTACACCCCATCCTCGACCCACGTGACAGGAAAACTTTCTGCGGCTCATCCAGGCCCCCCGACCCACACGCCCGACAGGATGTGCTGGTTGAGATGACACGCTCCCTGAGTTACAGGTAATCCCGTGACACACCGAGACGACCCGAAGCCGCAGCCTGCCTGTGGGGGAGACGCACAGCATCGTTGTGGTTTCAGCCGCTCCCTCGTGTCCCGCGGGGTCTGAGACGGCGCCACGGAGGAGGAGCCTCTTGGCGTGGGGCGCCGCGTCCCTGAGCAGAGGCGTACACAGGAGCTCCCAGCCCCAGCATGACTCTGCAATCTCTCCTGGCCGCTGGGGAGCTGCGGATCTCCTCGATCAGCATTCTGCTCGTTCACACACACAGAAGGACACAGCGGGGGGGGGGGGGGGGGAGGGGAGAGGGAGGAGGAGGCGGCACCACCTGAGGAGTCCGCTCAATGATATTACTGATCCACCGTTCCCCAACGCCAGAGAACCTGTGTCCCCGTTCTAAGCACAGGGAGAGGTTAGACAGAACCTGTGTCCCCGTTCTAAGCACAGAAAGAGGGTAGACAGAACCTGTGTCCCCGTTCTAAGCACAGAAAGAGGGTAGACAGAACCTGTGTCCCTGTTCTAAGAACAGGGAGAAGTTAGAGGGAAGCTGTGGGGTTAGGAGATTGATCAGGTCAGGCTGAACGAAGGCTGGATTCCATGAGAACATTTACGGTTGTGGAAGAAATCAGGAACGAGCCCACAACTGGTTACTATTTTTACCGGGTTGTTACACTGTGGTTACGTCAAAAACCCGAACGCTTCCATGTGTGTCACGCTGGTTTGGTCAGTCCCGGATGGCCCCTGCAGCATTCAAACACAGCGGGAATCAAAGCCTAACATGTAGTAGACTGGTAGATTACCAACATGAAGCATACCATCATTAAAGGGATTCGTAGTATACTTCAAGCCTTTCCTTGCACTGAAGTAGTTAATGCCTGCTAAATAAAACACAAGAATAATATTTATGACCTGGGAGAACGTGAGGAATATTGTAAAGTTTGATCTGTATTGATTGGCAGAGAGCAGAGTACCAGCCAGCGGACTGAGTTCATGATTCTTGTGTTTGATGTGCAGTGATTCAAGAGTGAGAACCTAAGAAAGCACGATCAATGAATCGAAGACACTGCATTTCCTGTTTCCTGTCTCTGCATCATGCTCTTCACCATCTCACGTTTCCAAACTCTGCAAGGAGTAATACAAGACTTCAAATAGTTGTATTTCTTTTATAGCTACTAATGCAGTGTTTACTTATTGAATAATCAGACTAATAGTAACAAGCACATGTCAGCAGCGTGAAATTATATCCGTTTGCTAAAAGTAGAGTTACGAATTTGATTGCTCATTGACAACCAGCAGGGGTTCAGCTACTAACAAGCACCGCTTAGTATAGTAGGAGACTAGCCCTTAGCCTCTCTCACTACGGCTAAGCTGTTTAAAAATAGAGAAGCAAAAGAGAGCTATTGGACGGAGAGGAGATGACGATGTCGAGAGACAGGAAGAGTAGGGGGCTGGAGAGACTCATGGTGCAGAGATAAGGAGGGATTTGTCTTCGCCTCTCCAGGTGCCCTTGGCTGCCAATCACGGAAAAGGCCACAATAATAGCACACACACACACACACAGTGAGTGAACACAAACCCACTGGGAGTCGCCTGCTGCTTGATGGACAACACACACTTTTTCAAACCTCATCATGTGTCTAACTATGATGAGCATGTTTGCCTGTGTGGTTCTTACTTGGTTGGTGAGTATGCGCACGCACACATACACACACACACGCACACATACACACACACACACACACACCAGCAGGCCTAGTAGTTTGGTCAGAACAACCTTCTTTTATCACATAATGTAACATGTGGTTGATGAACTGGTTAAACCGACTATAAAAACCTCACATTTCTAGAGTTGAGTAAGAGTACGACAGTACAGGAACTTGACATAGATGACACGGAGAAGAATGTTCAGTCAAGCCAAGCTTATCGTCTCTTGTTACATTTGTATGTGCCTGAAGAGAGAGGGGGCCAGGTTTGGCCTGGGACTTAATCAGCACCACTCCACCTTATGGGCCCCTTAAGAGGATAAAGTTAACACAAGACTGGCCCCCCTGTAGTGTGTGTGTGTGTGTGTCTGTGTGTGTGTGTGTGTGTGTGTGTGTGTGCATGTACGTGTGCATAATTGTAAAGAACAGTGACTGAGATTAGGGAAATTGAATCAGAAGATTAATATGTGTCCAGTGCAGGAAAGTGGCCTTATCTTGATACCAGCCTTTTCTAAAGACAAACAGGTGACCCGCAGCACTGTGGGGCCTCTTAACCCAAACCCTTATTTCGGTATCTCTCTCTCTTCCATCCCTTCCCCTCATCTCCCCTTTTGGGTGTGACCCTCCGGCGACCCCAGACTGGACGGACGCGCTGTGTGAGAGGAGAGCCGGGGGACGAGGGGGAGGCTGGTCCAGACAGCATGGTGAGTGACCCCTACTCCAGACCATGGA
Source organism: Osmerus mordax (assembly GCF_038355195.1). Taxonomy (NCBI): domain Eukaryota; kingdom Metazoa; phylum Chordata; class Actinopteri; order Osmeriformes; family Osmeridae; genus Osmerus; species Osmerus mordax. Next base: position 2,743,523 of record NC_090055.1, read on the forward strand.
GATAAGATAGGCATGAGCCTCGTCTCTGACAGCGCCATAGAGACACCGAGAGAGAGGGGGAGAGAGAGAGAGACAGAGAGAGAGAGAGAGAGAGAGAGAGAGGGAAATATCTGTCTGAGTATTGGCAAGGTTTCATACAAAGAGAGAGAGAGAGAGTGAGAGAGAGAGAGATAGAGAAAGAGACACCAAGAGAGAGAGGAAAGAGAGCGGGGTTGGGGGATAAATTGGCTTTGGGGATTAAGACCGAGCCTGTAGGTCATACAAGGCCGGTGGACAGCTGGAGCCAGAGCACTGCTTGATCCACACACCACGTCGCATTAGCCAGGCCCTCACTACGGCTCCACCAACGAGCCCGATTGGTAGTGCTTGAAATAGAATGTAGCGCATCACTATGCCAAACCTTGCCATTAGGCTTGGTTAGACAATAAGGACATTCACACTTCAAACTATTCATGAGAAAAATATATTTCTTCACGTCGGCCGCTGGGGCTTGGAATAGCGGAATGTCACTTAGGAGACATTCCAGAACCACGCACCAGGGGGATGCCACGCCCGGCAGAGCAATGTCGCCCGATCACACGCGCTTTGTTCTGGCCAGAAGCTTTGGAGACACTTGATAAGGCAACACGTGGCTGCTGAGAAGGGTGGGATGGTTTCTGTCAAAACACAACCTGACTTCAGCACCAGCAAACAACCCCACACAAAACGCTGAATGCATTGGTATGTTATAGATGGATATTTATTTGTTTATATTGTTTTAAATATATAGAAAATTGTCCAATTATAATAATTGCATATTGTATCACACTGCAGGTTTAGGGGTGCTATTAATATTCAACAGATGTTAGATAACTATCAACAGTAACTCTGTTGGTTGCAAGTAGTTAAGAAAGACTCAGGATTAGTGGGTAGGTAGGGTTAGCGGAATATTAATGGATGATTAGATGAGCGTCTACAGACCATCTATGAAGGCCCCTTCGAATGACACCGTCACTACATATTATAATACAAATGAATGGATGCAAACATGAATGAATGACGGCGTGACATCAAGTGCCAACCCAACAAACCCCACCTTCACAGGCCAGACGAGCGTTTGAAGAAAAACTCGAACAGCCCAGGGAAATGTAGCAAACCGCCAGGGCCAATACGAGCACGGCAGCTAACAGATTGATCCGAGCGGTGCCTGCTGTAGTAGGGTCGATGTGTCAGAGTGGGGGGATGATTCGTCGCTCGGGCGGGCCGTGACCTAAAACACCAACTACCAGTCGACGAGGAGCAGTGATCTGGCGGATCCCGATACTGATTCAGGACCAGACGCATTGACCTTCGCTATGATCTGTGACCATTTTGGGGCAGGGTGAGCTGATGGTGGATCTGTGTGGAGCAGCCTGGCACGATCGGTTGTTTACAGTCGATATGTCTGACTGCGGACAGAGATGGGAATGTTTGTGTCTCTGACTGGGAGCTACGGGGAGAGAACAAGCACTTGGAGGCTGATGGGAATGTTGCCTGTTTACAAGATGGAGTGGCGTCAGCTGTGCTGTGTGTACGGACTGCTCTTCTCTTGACTGTCCCAGTTGAACACTGAGGAAGTCCTTCTGAAACATTGCCAGTTGGGCAGAAACATTCCTGGAATACTCTGCAGGCATTCCCATTCCCTGTTTCTCGACAGAAAGTCATTAAGTATCAATCCTTCCCCCCTCCTCCTGTGAAACAATAGCTGATCCCTCCAACAATCCCCCCACAACGAATTGAGTCCCAGCTCTTATCCGGTCGCGTCAGGTCATGAATACAGAGTGTCTCCCTTCACTGCAGCCGCGGAGGGAGTGGACCCGCAGACACGGTAGCGCTCCCCACCTTGTTAGTCAGGTAAACACTGCTCCATCTGCTCCTCCCCTACTGAGGGATGAACAGGGAGAGAGAGAGAGAGAGAGAGAGAGAGAGAGACAGAGACAGAGACAGAGAGAGACAGAGAGAGAGAGAGAGAGAGACAGAGAGAGAGACAGAGACAGAGAGAGAGAGACAGAGAGAGAGAGAGACAGACAGACAGACAGAGAGAGAGAGAGAGAGAGAGAGAGAGAGAGAGAGAGAGAGAGAGAGAGAGAGAGAGACAGACAGAGAGACAGAGAGAGACAGAGAGAGACAGAGAGAGACACAGAGACAGACAAAGACAGAGAGACAGACAAAGACAGAGAGAGACCGAGAGAGACCGAGAGAGAGAGAGGCATAGAGAACAGGAGAGAAAGAGAGAGGGGGGGCGAGAAGCACAAAGAGAGTTACGCATCATCTTCTCACTCTACATTCAGTGCTACTCATCGTTTCTCTTTAGCTTAAGTACTCTATTAGAGATCAGGCATAAGCGCTGAAAGAAACCAGACTAATTTTGACGTTGGCCATATAACGATGAGCTCAGTGATTACATCATCATCTGTATATGACAGGGCCGGCGAAAGGTGATGGTGATTTCATTAGTCACATGATGCAACGTTACTGGACAGGCATGTGTGCTGTTTAAACCCACCAAGTCAAACCGTCTTGTTTTCAAATGAGGTCATCTACAGGGGAGGGGAGGAGGGGAGGGGAGGCTCGTTCTCGGTTCAAATGTGTTGAAATTCCTTCTGGCCGCTGTTCAGCCTCCGAGACGTGACTGAGGTCGGTTGTTGTTCAAGTGTGAATGTGATCCTGCTAGAAAAACCGTCCGTGGCACTCCATCCAACCCAGAGCAGAGGGAATCCTTGACCCTCGCTTCCCTTCCCCTCTCCCTGCTCCTCTCCTCATTCCCCTCCCCCATTCCCCTCCCATTGGCTCCTCTAGCTGAGAGTCTTAATGAGTCCAGCCAATCCGATCATCCCACCACGAAGCCAGATGTTTCACTCTCGATGATTACTGAACGCTCGAGTGCCGACCAAAAATCCCTCTTTTGTGAACACCCTACACATGCATACGTAAACACACAGACTCTATAGCGAAACATGCGCTTTCTTCATACATAGACACAGAGTCAGGTGGCTGAGTGGTTAGGGAATCGGGCTAGTAATCTGAAGGTTGCCAGTTTGATTCCCGGCCGTGCCAAATGACGTTGTGTCCTTGGGCAAGGCACTTCACCCTACTTGCCTCGGGGGGAATGTCCCTGTACTTACTGTAAGTCGCTCTGGATAAGAGTGTCTGCTAAATGACTAAATGTCTTTTAAATGTCTAAACGTCTTCTACTTCAGTGCTGCACCTTTGTGACAGCCTGTGGGGAACTACAGCCCTCAGATATGTGTGCGTGTGTAGATCTTGTGCCTTAAACCGCACTACATCACATTGACGTCAGACAAAGCCCCTCCCCCTGCCCCTCGCCGCATGGCTGCCCGCAATCTCCAGAACCATCCGTGATAACTCTAGTCAGTCCGAAGACGACATACCCAGTGTGGTGATTCATGGAGATTAAAGCATGATTCCATTTCATTACTGCACAGACCGACCTTCGAGAGGCATGGGGATTTTTCAGGTCACATGCAAGATATCAACTGCAGTGTCACATCGGATATAAGCCTCTGCTGTGACGTCACCTGTGACTTTTGACATTTACATTTAGTCATTTAGCAGACGCTCTTATCCAGAGCGACTTACAGTAAGTACAGGGACATTCCACCGAAGCAAGTAGGGTGAAGTACCTTGCCCAAGGACACAACATCAGTTTGCATGACCGGGAATCGAACTGGCAACCTTCGGATTACTAGCCCGATTCCCTCACCACTCAACCACCTGACTCCCTCTGCGTTACAGAGAGAGGCAGCGCGGGGTTGCGACCATACGTCATGACAGGGTTAGCATTAGCCCGGATAGATGCCTGCTAATATCAGTCACTTGCACCACGACAAGCTCGCCACTGCAACCGTCCAATTGGGAGAGGACAGTCCAGAATACAAGCACCTTGATTGGCTGAGGAGCTGTGCTTTTCTAGGCTGGCATCTATAAGAAGCAGAGAGAAAACAGTCGCACTGACAACATCAGCAGGCAAAGGTTTACGTGCGACCATGTGAGGGTGGCATCACTGAGCATTTTCAACACACTCCAATAAATACTGTCATGCTCCAATACTACATGACAGCAGTATGTCCTGAACCATATGAGGGCATCGTCACGCAAACGACACCTGGTGTGTGTGTCTCAAAGCACACACTCTCCAGCTCTCCCCGAAAAGGCCCCTGGTCTTCCTCGATGTCCTCTGAGACCGCCACGTCGTAGGCACCATGGATGTGAACATACCAAGCGATTTACACATCACACACACACACACGTGCGGTATAACACACTTCCATAACGGATTCAAGAAGCATGTGAAAAGCCCTGGACATTCCCAAAGGCAAGACTGTTACCACGACGCGTTGACGTGTGTTTGGGTGAGAGTTAGGGAATGACTGGAAGGACAGGGAAATCAGCCAATCAGCCGATAGGGTCACCCCCACCCACCATCAGATGACCCTCGTCAACTGGATGAGGTTGCCCTGACAACAAACGCCTCCTTCTTTCATCTGTCCCCTCAATACATGTATCCCCTGTTTACACACACACATACACACACACACACATACATAAGAGGAAATGTGGAGAGAAAAATGTGTGTATACGACATAAATAGCTGAGCCGATAAAAGAGAGCGCGACTGACGCGCAACGTCTAAAAATAGACTCACCGTGAGTCCACACACATGAGAGAGAGAGGGAAAGAGAAGGAGAGAGGGAAAGAGGGAGAGAGCAAGGCAAGGAGAGAAGGGGGATGGAGTGAAGGATGTGAGGGGGGCAGCAGGGAGGGGTCTGTAGAGGACACGAGAGGTGGGCGTCATACACGGGCGAGGGGGGGTGGAGATTTAAGTACTGCAAAGTTGCAACATTGGCTTTTCTCCCGCCCCCTCTACAGATCCAGCTCGCGTGTCGTTACTGCTAAGTTAACGTTTCTTCTCCTCACAGCAGGTGTTCGAATACATATTTAATACGGAGCGCATAGATGCTACTTGGGCTGGATGCTAAAGTATACATATTGTGAATCTGCTCATCTGGCGGGCTCTGGCATCGAAAGGTTCCTGTTTGACAGTGCGGCTACGTCGGTTGGTGCTGATGAGAGCTCTGTTTGCGGTCGGAGCCGCCGCAAAGCATCACCAAACCTGGCAGACTCCCACTCGGAGAGCGCTAACGAACACCAGCCTCTTTCTGTCACAGCGGACCTGGAACAAAGCACAGCGCGCATGAGCGCACATACACACAGGCATGCACAGACACAGGCGCGAGTACTGTACACACACACACACACACACACACACAGGTGTGGTGTAGCTGGGGCTCAGTATCTGGGAGGAGAGTGGTGCAGTCGAGGACTGGGTGTGGTGGCCAGGGTGACTGGGTGCAGTGATAATGATGATGTAGCAGAGACACGGGGGGAAGAGGGGGTGGTTCGGTAAAGAGAGAGGAGGAGGACAGGAAGTGTGTACCAATGTGTCATGGATACGCGTCGCAGCGTACTGCGCCAGGTCGGCACTCTGTCAGACTGAGTCATTGGGCCTGGCGCTCCCCTCATCCTCACCCCCACATCCCCCGAGCCCCAATCACAGTGGTCCCACAGCTGGGCGGAACACACGCTCAATCTGTCACCGAGTAACAGAATGGGGCCAGTCGGCCCGGCAACGCCTTCTCTGATTGGGCCAGCCGGCAGTGCTGCAGACATTGAAGCTACAGGACACTTGTATAGGAGACAAGAACTTGAACGTGGCTCTCGTTCACTGCAATGGTCGCTACGGTGACCAGGTAGTTGGGTGGGGAGAGAGAGGAGTCCTAGATACTGTACTCAGTTCCCTAGCTCCCTGAGGCAGGCTGCTGTTTGGAGCTATACAAAGGAGAGCAGGAGAGACAGTGGAGGTTTCTGACTTGAGGGACAAATTTGGGAGGGATGCTCCCATAGAAGGACACAGGTGCCACAGTTCGGTGGTGACTAAAATGACCTGCCCTCTGGGTTCAGTGGGAGAGGAAAACCCTCTGAGATCACACACAATCCCTCTTCAGTGCCCTTCTCTTTCAAAGCTGTCCTCAAAACAAACCATTATTAACTTTGATATGTGACTTCTGCCTCTCCCCCCTCCCTCCCTCTTATCCCTATTCCATTCTCATCCCCCAACTCCAGCTTTTTTTTCAGATGAATACTTATGCAATGTAATAGTGTGGCGTGTTGTCAGTTTAATCTGGTTGGGATGACGTCTGTGTCTGTCAGCCAGAGGCCGAGAGATGGAATGAGAAGAGAGAGTGGGGGGGGGGGGGGGGGGGGGGGGAGGGAAAGAGAGAGAGGAAGAGAGGCATAGACAGAGAGAGAGTGAGAGAAAGAGAGAACCACAGTAGCTGAACTTTCAATCCTCTTAGTGTCTCTCCCATTCATCTCTCTACCACATAAACAGCACATCCACCTTCCTCTGCCATTCTCTATCCCGCTATTTCCAGCTATGAGCAGGAAGTATATCAGCGTTACATTTGAGTCACGATGAACAGGAGTACTGTCTATCCATCACCAGGTCCCTTCCTTTGGAATAATGACCTCTGTGGTACTTATAGCTAAGCATATTGAGGAAATTCTCTCTCCTCTGTATCTCTCTCTCCCCCTCTCTCATCTGCCCTTCCCTCTCCATCCCTCCCCTTCGTGAGTTCTTCACCCTCTCCATGTATCGCCCCCCTGCAAGGTCGTTGGCAAGGACGGCATGCTGCAAGCATTCCCCTCTGATTGGTCGGTGGGTCTTAAAGGGCCGGCGCCCCGCTGAGCACATGGGCCATTTTGAGATCTCCTACAGCAACTGTCATTTCCATCACCCCTGAAGCTGCTTACTGTACACAATACACAACACACACACACACACACACACATGCATCTTCCAATCGAACCAGGTTTAAGGCAGCTCTTTCTGTCATCCATGACACAACATCAGCCTTGACATAAAACACCTGTCAGCAGTTAGACTCATGACACACAGAACACGACACAAGTCAGTCACGCAACACAACACACCGAGCAAATAACTGCAACAATAACTAAGAATGACAGATTACAAAGTCAGCAGACCAGAACATGGCCAAAACAAACCCCACCAAAATGTGTAGCAGACACACAATGGCCAATAACAACAATCAGAGAGAGATTCTACTATTTACAAATGTAATGGAGGGGAAAAAATATGGAGAGTATGGCTGGGAATAAAACAAATGGTCTCAAGTAAAAAGTAATTATCATCCAAAACGTTGAGTTGATGCCAGCGGGTTTTAGAGTGAATTCCCCTTAAACAGAGTTCAAACGTTCCTCTACTAATCTGTTAGTCACTCTCCCTCAAAAGACATGTTTCTTTTCATTTATGTGTGTTTATTTAGCCATTCTGACATTTAAATAGTAGGTTCTTGTGTTGGTCTCAACTTCTTAGAGATAAGCTTTTATGGTAGTTAAGAGTGGTTTTGTGAGACAGTCCTAATTAACTTTACATAGAAACAATTTAATTTCTGTTCGTTGCAGTTGGCCTTTTGTTCAAAACCGCTGACTCAGATTTGACCTCTTTCAAGGTGTAAATTAATGCTGGCACAGTATAATTGATAAGAATACATTTATTTTCATGTATTTGTAAAAAAATACTAAGAAAACAAGAATAACCAATAAAATTAACAGCTTGGCCTACCTACTATACAGCATTTGGCGAAAGACAATATTTTTCATGGGTGGTGGTAGACTACATTGAAAGGAACTGTTGCGACCAAATCCATTGATTCACCTGTGCATTCGATCATTAGAAGGCAAAAGAAAAGTATTAAGTTAAATTCAAAATCGTTCCACAATTAACCTATTTATTATTTTTAGTCCGTAGATGTAAAGTAAACAAAACGTATTCTAAATGACCTGTCAGTCTAGTTGTAGTAGATCAGCCACCAACTTGTTCTTTCTTTTACACTATGCGCTACTGCTCTTGCATAACCTGCCATCCACACTGGAGTCCAAACGTTACAGTAACAGCCTACATAAAACCACAATCGACATTCTCAAACCGTTACGATATCATCCACTGCAAGGCAATTTTATTTGCAGACCTTGCAATTTCTCTATGCAAGAGGCGTCAGCCATCATTACGTGTCAGTAACAACGGGTCATGTGACCGGATATCCGCGCTATGAGTAGGAAAATGGGAAAACTTAGCCCCATCCTGTGTTATCAACTCCTATCGTTCAGAAATTGAATGGCATCGATTGCTCTACAGGACTCACCTGGAGAAGCTGGCTGTGCTCCGTTTTGCTCGTGGCTTCAGACCTGACAACCGACTGGTACAGTAAGTAACTTGTTGTCTACAGCTGAGCTAGCTTCTCGTTCTGTGTGGGGTTGCAAGCTAACCAGTACGAATTACGAAAAGACAGGGTGTTGATATCACACTCAGAGCTTGGAAACATAACTTGTACATAACATGTTAGCACCCTGGCCTGTGCCTGTGGCGTTTCTTCTGCAGTCGTTTTGTAGTTTTAGCTAGTCTAGCTAGCAATCTCTCTCAGAAGCTAACGAGCTGTTGAACTGATGTTCTACTGTAGCTAAGTAACCGCTCGCAGGTTTGTGACGTGGGACTGTGACTAGCTAGTTAGTTACTGTTAGCTTCACTTTTGGACACAAAAACGTAAATTATGTCTAAAACAGTGCAACGGAACCTTCCAGCCGATACAAGCAACGCAATCATTATCAAGACGAACATGTTGACACACTTATGTGGTCCAACCCCTTTTCTATAAATAAACTATATGTAAAATCGTATGATTTACACGTAATTATGAGAAAAATGTAGGGAGTAAAACAGGGTGGGGAGAGAGGGAGTAGCGGGAGAGAGAGAGTAGCAGGGGAGAGGGAGAGTAGCGGGGGAGAGAGAGATAAGAAAAGATGGGGGAGGTAAAAAGAGTAGAGTTTTGCTGCAGTGGTGGTTCTGAAAGGACAGCTACATGAGGGGGGGGGGGCTGTTACTGAACAAGATGTACAGTTTTAGCTGCAGGTGCTGTAGGGAACGAAGGGTATCTGAAAGTACAACTAGAGAGGTTACATGTACATGTTATTATGTGATTAGTTAGTAAGGTTATGTATAACAGGCTTGAGTGAAAACGGCAAACGAACGAAAAGACTGAAGAGTGTTTGTGTGGGTTTATGAGTGTGTCTGTCCACAGTAGACTTGGCTGTACCCAGAGTACACTTTGCTCCCTAGCTTTGCTTCATTAATCGGATTGGAACTTAAGATGTCTACCCTTGACTCCCTCTGAACTTCTCTTTCCACTCCTCCCTCCTCCCCTGGCTCTCTCCAGCCAGACATCATTCATGTGTTGTCCATCTCTCCTGTTCCTTACTCATACCTCCCTTCCCCTCCTCCTTAGTCTTTCTGTGAATCCTTCTGTACCAAGCAGCACCCCTCACCTGTTCATCAGTAATATCCTTCACCCCCTCCCCAGCCCTCCTTATCTCCCTCCCCCTCCTTCCTCTCTACCCCCTCTCCTCTACCCCCTCCTCTACCCCTCCTCTCATATTTTTAGTCTCTCGTGTTCTACAGAGCCCGTTCTCCCAAAGCAGAAGTTCCACAGTGTCATGCCGTTCTTTCCAGACGTAATCCCTGTGGTGATGTCGTCGAACACTCTATTCCTGTACCCTCCTCCCCCCCTCTTTCTCTCTCTCTCTCTCTCTCTCTCTCTCTCTCCATTCCTACACCCCTGTCATTCTACTTCACTCCCTTGTTCTTCACATCATCTGACTCAGTTTTGATTGTGGTATCACCTCCCTTCCCCTCCCTTCCTCCCCCCTGTCCTGGACACTGAGGGGAACGCAGATTATGTCAGACATTTTTAAAAGCGGATTAGCTGGGATCACCTTGACAACCACACACACACACGCTCTTCTTTTCAGTGTCACACATATTGGGACGCATCGGCCATATTGTTTTAGTCATCGTGATCTTCACCCCCCAAAAAAAGACATTCACGCATATAAAAAATAAATAAATATGGAAACATTAACAGTTCCTCTGAGCCTCTCTCTCTGTTGGCACCAGATGCATGTACTGTGTGTGTGTGTGTGTGTGTGTGTGTGTGTGTGTGTGGAGTCTCAGGAGGCTGAAACGGGCAGGATGACACAGCGCTGTGTCCATCAAAGGCTAGCACATATCTAGCATCAATGAGATTGAAATACTAGTGGATTCTATATCATGGCATTCTGTCTTTCTCCTTTTTTTTGTCTCTCGATCATCCCCCATCCCTTCATTTTTCTGACTCAGCAGTATGACTTGGAGACAAGGTCACCTGACTGCTGTTGCTGTGGAGACCGAGAATTGGGGGATCTCTCCCTCCCCCTTCTGCCTTTGCAGGGGATAGAGAGAGAGAGGTGGGGTGGGAGGGAGGGAGGGGGAGATGGAGGGAGGGAGGGGGGAGAGAGAGTTAGAGAAATAGAGGGACAGAGGAAGAAAGAGAGGTGTAGGTGGAGCGAGAGAGAGGAGGGAAGGCAGAGGTTAAAGAAGGATACAGCTGTCCGCCATCTTGATTCAAAGCATATGTATGTACACACCAGATGCATGTATGAACGGTCAGAATCTAGTTGTTTGACGGTTCCTCTCCATATCTTACCCACCATTGATGGCTTACAAAAGCCAGATCCATAATGCTATAACGATAATTACCCTACTCTGATGTTAATAGCATATTATAGCTCCTTCGCGAATAATTTTCCACTAAACTAAAGGGATCCTTTTCCTGCTCTATACACAAAGGCACTATAGTCTTAACAACCCACTCTAGCAACACAATCACTAAAGTAGCTAGTAGCTAGCTACTATAATCAGCCTCTATTTTTAGTCCTATTCACCAAGCGTAATTATAGTGCCAGAGAAACAGTCAGGCCCCGGATCTTAGCTGCAGCTTAGCTGGTACTGTAGCCAGGCTGGCTCGGTGGGCCTGGCCCTGCAGTGATCCTCTGGACCTGGGGGTTAGCATTAGCAGCAGTAGCATGGCAGAGCATTCCTCTCAACCACTGGAGGTCAACCATGACTCTGTACTTTGCTTCACCAATCGAGCTGGAAGGTTGTGTGAGAGAGTGTCTGTGTCTGTGTGTGTGTGTGTGTGTGTGTGTGTGTGTGTGTGTGTGTGTGTGTGTGTGTGTGTGTGTGTGTGTGTGTGTGTGTGTGAGAGAGAGATGGGAAAAGAGAAGAGAGAGGTAGAGGTAGAGAAAGAGATGGGGGTGGGGAAGAAAGAGAGAGGGAAAGAGTCAGTGAGTGGGAGAGAGGAAAAGAGAGAGGTGTATAGGGAAAAGGAATAGAGGAAGTGTTGCATCCTCCACTGAATACATTTCTTTAGTTGAAATGCCGGGGGAAGCGTGACAAAGTCCTGCAGTGGCAACAAACTTCTGCATGTAGGCCAGCTGCCTCAGACTGCCTCCGACTGCCTCAGACTGCCTCTATCTTCGCATGTAGTTTTCTCTGTCTCCTCCTGTCTGTCCGTACCCTCTCTCTCTCTTCCTCTCTCACCCTTTCTTTTTCGAACTTTTCCTTCTTAGACAGTACTTTTAAATTTTGTCTCTCTTTGACCATCTTTGTCTTTTCCTCTACCCTTCCATTTCTCTTTCATGTGTTCATCTTGCCTTCTTGGATAACCTTCCATGTTCTCTCTCGTTGATCATGTGTTACTTTCAACTTCACTTGTGCCTGCAGGGCCAATCAATGACCTGTTATCAGGTGACTAGAAATCATTTTCTGGATGCAAACAGAGTGTGTGTTTGACGATCGACCACCCGGCATGCTAAGTATGACATATGCATGAAGATGTGCCACACCCAAGCTGCTCAATCTGGACACCTGTCAAAGGTAACATGTTAGGCGATACACATTTAAAATCGACATCAGTAAGGATGAAGATATGGTCTGACTATAAGGTAGCGCTATGCCAAGATATGTGGGTTTGGTGGTATGGTATTCTGTGAGTGTTGAGTAAGGCTCCCAAATGTTTACCAGACAAACTACGGTGCAGGGTTGGGATTGGGGCATTTGATACACAAGCCTTTTCTATGAAATGTGAATGTACATTTGGTAAGGAGAAATCTGACCATGTCATCTCTAGATCTCTAGGCTCATTCTGTATTTACGTGAGCGTCAGTTCGACATCACGCTATAGACCTGGGAGCGATGAGGTGCACATGATAGAGCGGACAAGACCATCACGACCAGTGAAACGGGGGTGGTTGTCATGCAATGATGCACACATGAGCACTATTGTATACCACATTAACTAATAACATAAATAACACAACCACGACAATAGTATCTAACCTTGCGCGTCCATACACGGCCTACAGGCTCGCGATGTTGCTCGCGGACAGCCTTGGAATTCTGCAGTAAAGAAGGAGGAGCAGAATTAGCTTCCTATTGGCCGGATTTGTTGATTCGAAGGATGTCATTGGCTAGATAGCACGTCACCGATGGAATGCTAAGATTTTTGATTGGCCATTAAATGAGTATGGGGCGGGTGTTACAGCCCTTGCTTTATCAGCCCGACTTGAATGGGGCGGTGCAATCACTCACATCCACCGGCGCTTCTTCCATAGGCGGAGTGGTGTGTACAGACGAAGGGAGTACTGCGGCAGTCGACTGAGTCGCGGAAGGACATCTTATCCTGAAAAAGGAAGCAGTGCGGCTTCAGTTTAGCCGGTCTTTTACCGCAAGTATCAGAGAGCAAGGAAGGACCCGCATCCTCGCGTGATGCTCCGCTTGAGACTGCAACATTTCATTTGAAAGACATTTCAGTTGGGGGAAAAGTGTGTTACCTTTTGGAGGTTAGAGACAATCATTTTGTTCCTCCACATACATTTAGACTGTAGCGTTGTATTCAATACATTTGCCTGACTGACGTCATTCTCGTTTACTTGAATAACTGAACAAATCTTTCTTACGTTTTCAAAAGGCTTTACATTTTGATATAATTCAACCGGAGGGGCTGACACCTCTCAAGCTTTGCATCACCTGAGAGAAGACAGACTGCGCCACCATGGGGGTAAGAACGGCGTCTCCAACTTTCCAACTGCGTTGATAGTCCAGGTTACCTGAAGTGCATGACTCGTAAAGTGAGAAGTAGCCTCATAAAACCGTTTGAGAATCCGCTTCTGGGCGGTGAAAAAAATGATCTGTGTGCATGTTTTAACCTTCTGAAATACCGAGTGTTGGAATGACATTGACTGTGATGCGGATTTAGTTTTACCTCGGCCTCATGTACTGCGTCAAATTGATGTGACGAGTGGATGTGCTGCAGACAATACGAACTCATGACAAAGACCTGCTTCAGTTACTCATAATGACAGAATAAGGCAGTAGCTTTATACATTTGTCTCGGATTAGCGCAACATTTTAAGTTAGCCTTCTAGCCTGTATGTCCTCTGTGGTTCACGGGGGTATGGCCTATTTCACTAGGCTGAATGATCATTTTAAAAAGAGAGTTTGAGGAGTCCAATGATGCATGCCATTATGAGTAAATGAGTATCCCTATATCGTGTCACAATTTAGCCGGTAACCTTGCCTGGTAATCGGTTTATTCTTACTGCACGTTCTCGCGCCTGTGTGTCTATGTGTATGTGAGATAAAGAGAGGAGGGGGGCGACAGAAAGAGAGGCTACACTTTTCAAAGCAAGGTGCGCCGACTTGCCGTAACATTTTATTAGTCAGTAAGATATTAGTATTGAGTCATTTCTAGTAGCCTAGCTATTTAAGTTGCTTTCAGAATTATTCAAATGACCCAACCACACAGTTATTCACACACTACCGTCTTTTCCTGATACCGACGATAATGCCCCAGCAGTGTCTATGTGTAGATTGGCACAGGAAAAGTACCGGTGCCGGTGGAATTTTTAACATACTGCGTGTGAGAGGATGCCGCCTGTGGAAAGCGATGCGGTGTCTCAACGCGGCAGCCTCCTTGACCCATGCGTCATAATGCGGTTACTAGGAATAAGCGCTTCACCCGCTTATTTCCCTCTTTAATTTGTGACATAACAGAGGATCAGTAATTGTTTTCAGTGAACACACAGACACGACAGATAAATATATATATATGTATGCTACCGTAGATGTTAAACGATGATGTCGGGATGCATTTTGTCTAACATTTTACGGCGAAATGTATCCCCTCTACAGCTGCGTCAGAGTTGAGCGCAACCGTTACAGGCCCGAGACCTTGAAGCTAAATCACATCTAAAGATCTATTTTTGGAACAAATCAGAGAGCATACGTCAATCGTCTTACTTTATTGAGTTAGTTAGGCAGCCAGTTGTGACTCTGTGGAGTTATGCACTATCGGAAAATTCCGAGGGGATGATGCTACGATTGTCATTGGGCTATTGCGCAATTTCAGCCTCATCATCACCCTGCGCAGTTGTCGCGTACTTCAATCTTAAACTCCGCTATGGGGTGAATTTATGTAAAGACGTCAAATCTTTTGGCTTTTCAGATTCAGTTTTTTACCAGGTTTCATTGTTGGGGTAAGGCTCCAACAATAACACCACCATTTTTACTCAAATACGCCTGTCTACATCGCGTTGTGGTAAAGTGATGTCAAGGAAGGAATGAATCAGTCCAGCATTTGTCCCTCCCAATTTTATTAACAGTTGACGCGTGAAATGGAATGAAGGGCAAAATCGTTGTCACGGTAAGGTTAAATCCAACTCAGCCGAGATGGATCGTGGAGAGAGATCATTAAAATATGCACATTTTTTTTCTTCTTCTATTAGCTCGTTCTGCGAAGTCGCACTTCGCCTTGACTCGCAGTATGGCAGTGCCAAGCTACTGGCAAGCTGTCCATCCCCGTGCCGCAAGGAGCATTGAGTGCGACGCAACTGCTGCGTCCATAGGGGGCGGTGCCTATTGAAGTGGAAACTCCCTTTACAGCGCTGTAATAGGCTGGCGAAAGAAACCACGTAGATAGGAGGTACACGAAGCAGAGATATTCTGGCGAGATTCAATGAAATATTATAACGCAGCCACCTTCGTTTGTCCATAACGGAGAGAGCCAAGCATACGGAGCCAAACATTCAATGTGTTTTTTTTTTCTGAATAGAGAAGATGAATCTGGAAGAGAGAGAAACACAGGACAATCGTTTCATCTTCATACGTGTGAGGGAGGCAGTTGGGGGAGGCGGTTGGGGGAGGGGAGGCGGTTGGGGGAAGAGAGGCGGTTGGGGGAGGGGAGGTGGTTGTTGACTGATTTGCAGGTAGAGTGATCGAGAAAGGGAGAGACGGATTGGAAGCTAGGGGGGGGGGGGGGGAGGAGGAGAGGCTGAGGGCCATATCCTGTTACAGGATAATGACATGAGCTCACATTACCATGGCTCCTCTTTCCCTCGCACGGGGGGAGGGGTGGTGGTTACCATGGAGACGGGGAGCCCAGATGGGACGGATTGGTAGGGGGGGGGGGCACGGGGGGGGGATGGGATGCGACCAGTGTGACAGGTAAAGGAAGTGACGGGGGGGGGGGGGGGGGGGCACAGCAGGTGGAGAGAGAAAGCCGAGCAGGACAGCGAGTGAGTGAAGGTCATGATGGGATGATGACGGAAGGGCGTGGTGGAGGTGGAATATCATCATCCAGCCGGTGAATCCACTCAGGTGGCGCCTCTCACCGTGTCCTGGGCCATCAGGAGGGGGGGGGCACAGGGGGTGTTTGGGTGGGTGGAAGGTGTGGGGTGTCAGAATGGAAGCAGAGCCCAGCCCAGTGTTTGGTGCAGTGTGTTCCACTGCTTCCTGCACCTGCTCCTCAGTGCTCGGGGGGGGGGGGGGGGGGGGGGGGGGGGTTTGCGCAGTGCAGAGCCGGAACATGACCGTGCCTTCCGGGTCACGCCGACAGGACGTCCTGCTCGTGCGCTCCTGAGTGCAGGGACTGATGGAATGCTCGGTCACGGGGGAAATCTCAGGGGTCACGAAAGGTCACAGTGATGATCTCACAGGGGGATAAATCCTTTGGCTGTCATGTTCGATAATCGATACGAGTTCTCTGTGTTGGCGAAGGCCGTCCTCTGAGCTCGGTTCTGAAGGACACACTTTGGACGTTTGTTTCATGCTTCTTCTAGCGTTTGTAGTCTGTATTTTACTTCCTAGCCTGGGTCTAATATCTTATTCTAATTTTTGTGGCTTGTGAAGACCTTAGTTACATTTGGGTTCTGATTTGTGAAGACGTAGTGTAGCAGGTCTCATAGGATAGGAACCTGAATCAGTTTCATAAGGATCCACGAGTTGAGTCAGACTCGGTCTATTGCACAGACTGAGTTGAGTCAGTCTGTGCAGCCCACACCTGTCCTTCAGTCATCATTATTACATCCTTGATTGTTATGTAATATGTTAGCTTTAGCATTTGTTCATTTGATTTTCTTACAGTTCATAGTTTGTCATCTGCGTTTGCATTTTCCCTTTAATTTAAATGATACACAAAGGAATCATGGTTCAGAATCTGATTCATTTGCATTGTGAAGTGTATGTCACGTGTTTTCTGTTTGATCACCTCACGTTTAAGGAAGGAAGAAACTGATTGAACAGTTGGTCGTTGTTACAGTCTTCTTAAAAACGTACAGTCCTTAGGGAACCCCACATACGACACAGGCTGGTTCTCTGCAGGGGCGTCCAAACACAGTGATTTATGAGGCCAATCTAGATGAGGCACACACACACACACACAACCTTTACACACTGGCACAGCTGCAGGAGAGGATGAACAGATCAGAGCGATGGACAGATGGGCAGGGGGAGGGGGGGAGGATAGGGGGAGGATAGGGGGAGGGGGGAGGATAGGGGGGAGGGGGGGAGGATAGGGGGAGGATAGAGGGAGGAGGGGACGGTAATGCCATAAGATGGGATTTTAGATTTGGGTTTTGTTGTCTTTCATCGAGTAGGAGAGAGGGGGGCAGGGAGCACAAAATATCTGTAAGATAAATGATGAAACGGGTTTGATTATTTCCAGAAAGAAAGAGAGAGACAGAAAGAGGGTGTGTCCTATTGCGACAGTAGTTCTCGTATAGGGCCTTACCTTCATGCACTGCATCTCAGTTTTTGCATGTGTGTCGTAGTAGCCTATTCACAGTAAACAAATATTTCACCACACCTCAGTTGCTGATGACGAGTCATAGCAAAGTCAGAACCCAGACTTCATGTATCCATATTATCTCGCTTGTCACAATGTTGTCACTTTAGCTGTCACACAGACAGCCACTGCCCCAGTGCTACTGGTTTTACACTGAGCTACCCGCTTCAGACTTTAGAATCAGTTAGCCGAGTTAGCATGGTTGTGGGCTAATCCAGGCTGCACTAATCAGACTAGCTAATCCCTGTTAGCATAGCGTAGCACCCGGCCCCTTGTCCTGTCATGGACCTAGCCTAGGCAGATGGTTCAACACCACCAAGGTCTTACACTTGTACTTCACAGGGCACACACACACATACGTATTAACAAGTGTTTCCTTCTGTGGCCTAATCCTCTTCATAGAGGAACTGAAAGTAGGATTGGGTCCTTTTGTGTATGTGTGTGCAAGTTCCCCCATCTGTGGGTGATTGCTACAGAGGTGGCTATTGTGTCAAAGGGAGAGAGGCCTTGCTCTTTCCATGTCCCACGCCCCATGCAGGGACAACATCAGTGGGTGTGCCTGAACATGAATCTGGCTCAGCTGAAGGGTGGGCTTGGAGGTACAGTGTAGGTATTGTACAACTGGATGTCCTTAATTAAAACATGGGCCAACATGTCAGACACAATATAGTAATGACGTCATATGTCTCTGAGTGGAACGTCTTTCCTCTTTCTTCCAACCTCTCTCTCTCTCTCTCTCTCTCTCTCTCTCTTGTTCTCTCTGTATTTCGATCTCTCTCATTCATATTCCTGGTTCAGTTCTCTTTGACTCATCCGAAGTCCCATGCTTTTCTTTTCCACCTCTCTCTCTCTCTCTCTCTCTCTCTCTCTCTCATCTCTCTCTCTCTCTCTCTCTCTCCCCCTGTCTCTCTCCCCCTGTCTCTCTCTCTCTCTCTCCCCCTGTCTCTCTCTCTCTCCCCCTGTCTCTCTCTGTCTCTCTCTCCCCCTCTGTCTCCCTCTGTCTCTCTCTCCCCCTCTGTCTCCCTCTGTCTCTCTCTGTCTCTCTCTCTCCTTCTCCCTCTCTCTCTGTCTGCCGCAGTGCGTGTAGGCTGCGCAGACGGACCGTAGTCAATGCAATGACTCACCTCTGCCAAACTGAGTATGGCTTGCAGGTCCCTAAAATGAGGAACTCTAACAAACAACCCCCCCCCCCACCCACACACCACACACGCAGAGACACAAACACCAGCCTCCAGTTACAGGGACATCCATTATTCCTTACAACCAGATCAGATCAGGGTACTAGGCCACAGCAAAGTATCGGCGTGTCGCCATGCTGATCTCCGTGCTGACAGGCCTGTCCTTTTGGCTTACCGTTTTTACTCTGTTCTTCCTTAACTGGGACAAACCAGAACTCGCCTCTTTAGTGTTCTAGTGGGACTGGGTCAGAAAATAGCATCAGAAGTTTTACAGGGCTATAGATGAACTTTTTCAAGGACAGTCAGTGAATATAGTACAGAATCTAGGATTTGTTTAGTCAGTTATCATCTTTCGCTAAGAGGAAAGGGAGTGTGTGTCTGTTCTGTCTGTCATCTGTCAGTCAGTAAGTCATTCGGGCAGCGCGTGGGAGTGCAGGCGAGTGTAATTCCAGCCCTGCCTCTCTGATTCCTGGCAGAGGGGAGATGTTCTGTTTCATTACATGACAGCTATCCAGAAACAACCCAAGTTACCTCCATTTGGAAAGGAGGCGCTCAGGTGTGCGCACAGGTGTGACAAGATATCCACATGACACTATTTTAACCATGGAGATTTAGAGAGAGAGAGAGAGAGAGAGAGAGAGAGAGAAACATGGCAGGCCAGGTTTCTCAAGCCTTGTTGAGCCTGGTAACCAAGGGAACAGTGAGTTTGTCCTGTAACTGCCAATGAGGACACACTGTCACGCAAGACCGCAAGGGGTTTGTGGGTAAAAAGAGAGGTTCTGGTGCCTTGTGCGATGCCATATGTGTCATGAATGATTGAATGTGGCATCCCATACAGACCACACTCCAAACAGACTAGCTGTAGCAGTATAGGAAATAAGGGTAGATTTATCTTCAGAACTTTTGGGATATACATCTGCGCACACACACACACACACACACACACACACACACTTGCATGCAAAAAATATTGTATAGTCACAAACTCACTGTCGGGTCAACAGACAGGCAGATACACAGTACCTGACACTGTCTGTGTGTTTAATCTAATAGAGTGGGGTCACGCACCGCATCACACACTGACCACACAGCCACCAGGAAAGTGTGGGGGGTGGTGGTCAATATCTAATTAGTAGTAGTGAGAGGAAGGTGTGACAGCTCATCTCTCTCTCTCTCTCTCTCTCTCTCTCTCCTCTCTCTCTCCTCTCTCTCTCTCTCTCTCTCTCTCACCTCTCCACTGCCGTCTCTCTTTCCATCTGCCCCATCTTTCTCACTCTCTCTTTTCATCTCACTCTCTCCTGTTCCCTCCTGTTCATCTCCTGCTTTCACCATGGATCTGATTGTGCTGTTCCCCCCCGTCTCCACCCTTCCTGTGTGTGTGTGTGTGTGTGTTTGAGCAGGTGTGCCGTCAAGCCAACAATGTGCAGTGAAATCTATACAGGGGGTGGCCAGCGCTGCCCTAGCATGGGACCAGAACACACAGCTTCTCTAACAAATGGATAAAAAAGGGTTTATTTTGTTCCCGATTAGAGTAGAAGTATGAGATATACAGCAAGCACACACGCTCGCACACAGCACACACACACACCCAGAAGGTATCAGGGTCGTCAGCAGGGTTAAGCTTGCAGTAGTTTTCCGCTACAACCGTCATTATTTCAGGCCTGTCTGGTCTTGCTGCAGTGAAGCTCAACCACCCATTTATCTGTGTGTGCGCGGTGTTTGTGTGTGTGGGTGTGTTCCTCGAGTGTGTTTGTAACAGGTAACCTTCTATTGTCTTAATATCTGTGTGTATAGGTTCAATGTTGGGAAATATATATAGTGTTTGCTGTTCAGTGCATTCCTGTGTGTGTACTGTCTGTCGTCCGACAGTCAGTTAGTGACTAAGTTCTCAGACTTGTTGTTCAGATGCTTCGAAGCACAACCCAAACAAGATCTGTCGTGGCAAGTTGATCTCAAAGAACATTTCTCAGGCCTTTGGATGTGTGTTTTTGTGCGTAGCGGATGTGTGTCTTTGTGCATATGTTTGTGTGTGTGTGTGTGTGTTCTCGGGAGTGTTCAGGACCGGTAGTTGGAAGTGTGTGTTCAGCGAAGCTTTTGTTAGAGTCGTGTTTTCTTAGTCAAATTCGACCACAATGTGTTTTTGATGTCATTTGCTTATGCTCTTTACAGTTGGGGCCTGGGTTTAGGTCAGCTACGTACTGGGGTGCAGGTGTAGTAGCCTGTTTACACCAGTAGAGGGGGTGTCTAAATGCTGAACAAAGCTCACTCTCAGCATACAGCCCTACTAACAAATAAACCTACCCTTTCAAATCTCACATGTGATTCAATCCTTTTACCCACAATATTAACCCCTTCCTACACAACCCTTACCTAATTTAAATGAATACCACATTTAATGATCCCTTGTCCACAAGTTACAGACGGCCTCGTTGAATTTGGACTTTTAAAAAGTCCCTCTAATGCTATTCAGGCTCCATTTCTCCCTTCCAACCTCTGAACTAAGGGAACTATTTATATGTGTATGTATTGACTGGGACCCAAGGTCAGGTCTTTTAATGGACTGGTTCTGTCAAGGAAGGGCTCTGCGACCTGAGGTATCTCCAGGGGCAACACTCCCTCTCCATGTCACCTCTGACCTCTGTTTGGGGACTTTGGTATCGATTCTGCCGCAGCGGTCAGGATCAGCTGTTTCCTGCTGGACGGATAGGCTTACGTTCGTACAATTAGGAGAGAAAGACAGAGGGAGAGTGTGTGTGTGTGTGATCTTTCAGATCAAAGAATAACAGCGGTAACCCTTC
The DNA here is from genome assembly GCF_038355195.1 of Osmerus mordax. NCBI lineage: Eukaryota > Metazoa > Chordata > Actinopteri > Osmeriformes > Osmeridae > Osmerus > Osmerus mordax. The sequence goes on from NC_090055.1 coordinate 2,764,616, forward strand.
TGTTAAAATTTGAATGAAATTGAATCAAATGGAATTAGACGGGGCTTTGATGGCTTAGGCTCTGAACCTCTCTCTCCCCCTCGCTATCAGGGCCTCTGTGCCACCAACTACAAACAATCCTTTACTGGTCAGAGACGGCAGTTTGTCACCCTAGTTTCATAGAACTAGGGTTCCGAGTAAGAACCCCCTTACTCGGAAGTTATACTATATTAAAGTATCTCTCTGTCTCTCTCTCCCCTTCTCTCCCTCCTCTCTCTCCCTCTTCTCTCTCCATCTCCAGTATGGCCGGTCAGACAGTTACCGCGTGGCAACCACGCAGGATAAAGACAAGGGGTCCCCAAGAAGAAGAGGGGAAGGACCTTGATGAGCTGAAGAAGGAAGTACCACTGGTGAGGGGGTCTGGGGGTGTGGGGGTCTGGGGGTCTGGGGGATGTGGGGGTCTGGGGGATGTGGGGGTCTGGGGGATGTGGGGGTCTGGGGGTGTGGGGGTCTGGGGGATGTGGGGGTCTGGGGGTCTGGGGGATGTGGGGGTCTGGGGGTGTGGGGGGTGTGGGGGTCTGGGGGATGTGGGGGTCTGGGGGTGTGGGGGATGTGGGGATCTGGGGGTGTGGGGGTCTGGGGATGTGGGGTCTGGGGGGTCTGGGGGTGTGGGGGATGTGGGGGTCTGGGGGATGTGGGGGTCTGGGGGATGTGGGGGGTCTGGGGGTGTGGGGGTCTGGGACCATCTAGAGAAAAAAAACAAGTCTTTACAGTGCTCAAAGAGAGATCAAACTGCACATATTGATACAACCCCCCCCCCCCCCCCCCCCCCCTATTCCCTCCCCCTCCCCCCAGACGGAACACAAGATGTCCATAGAGGAGGTATGCAGGAAGTACCAGACTGACATTGTCCAGGTAAGTCCCTCCTCAAAGAGCAAAGAGGTCACATTTCATGCTCACTGCTTACAACAATAGGTATTTAAGCAGACCTGCAGTAGCTACTTAATAACAAGGATTTAAGGCTTAATGAGTTAAAGCTTGCAGAGTTAAAGCTTGCTGAGTTAAAGCTTGCTGAGTTGAGGCTTGCTGAGTTAAAGCTTGCTGAGTTGAGGCTTGCTGAGTTAAAGCTTGCTGAGTTGAGGCTTGCTGAGTTAAGGTTTGCGGATCAGGACATGGTGTTGGCGTCTCAGCTGCAGTTACCCCTCCTGACCACTGGAGGGGGTGTTGCACCTGTAGTTTGAAGACCCAATTCCATCCTCATACAATGCCCAGCTCTCATGATAATCAGGCCACAGTCACAGAGATTCCTGCATTTATATTTAGATGAACAAACTCTTTCTTCACTTTTTCTCTCTCCCCCCTCCCCCCCCTCTCCCACCCCCCCCCCCCCCCCTCTCCCTCCCTCTCAGGGTCTGACCAATGCCAAGGCAGCAGAGTATTTGATCCGGGACGGCCCTAACACCCTCACCCCTCCCCCCACCACCCCCCGAGTGGGTCAAGTTCTGTCGCCAGCTGTTCGGCGGCTTCTCCATCCTGCTGTGGACTGGCGCCATCCTGTGTTTCCTGGCGTACGCCATCCAGGCCGCCAC
>NC_090055.1:2766383-2803883 GCF_038355195.1 Osmerus mordax
GGCTACCGTCACTGTGAGTGGGAGTGTGTGTGTGTGTGTGTGTGGGAGGGAGGGACTGTGGGAGGGAGTGTGTGTGTGTGAGGCAGTGCGTTTGTGTGGGAAGGTGTGTGTGTGTGCCTTTCCTCGATCCCCGGCCCCCTATTGGTTTACGTCCCATCCTGTGGTCACAAGTTCTCTGATTATCTGTGGGTTGCCTCTCCTCCTCCCCTCCCCCCAGGTGTGTCTGACCCTGACCGCCAAGCGCATGGCCAAGAAGAACTGCCCTGGTGAAGAACCTGGAAGCTGTGGAGACCCTGGGCTCCACCTCCACCATCTGCTCCGACAAGACAGGCACCCTGACCCAGAACAGGATGACCGTGGCCCACATGTGGTTCGACAACCAGATCCACGAGGCCCGACACCACAGAGGACCAGTCTGGTGAGGGGGGTCAGGGGGGTTTCACATGCTGCTGTTCCAGGCTCCCACTCGGTCTGAGTTTGTAAACCTGCTCACTGTCGGATCTAGCAACACCTAACGGTTCTTTTCCTCCCCCCTCCCTCCCTCCCCCCCCCCTCCCTCCCCCCTCCCTCTCGTGCCTTCCACAGGTGCCTCCTTCGACAAGAGCTCGTGACCTGGGTGTCTCTGGCCCGCGTGGCCCGCCCTGTGCACCGCGCCCAGTTCAAAGCCGGCCAGGACCAGCTGCCCATCCTGAAGAGGGACGTGGCGGGCGACGCCTCCGAGTCGGCCCTGCTCAAGTGCATCGAGCTGTCCTGCGGCTCCGTCAGGACCATGAGGGACAAGAACAAGAAGGTGGCCGAGATCCCCTTCAACTCCACCAACAAGTACCAGGTGGTGAAGCAGGCGTCGCTCCGCCCTCGTGCGCTCCGCCCTCGTGCGCTCCAGCCTCGTGCGCTCCACCATGCGGGCGCCCCCCCCAACACACCCAATACAAACAAACAGCCGAGACTCTCTTCGCCGCACCGGTACTCACACACGCATACACACACACCGACTGAAGGACATCAGTTCGCCATACCGTAGGGGCATATACAGTAGGGCATCCCAATAGGTCAGATGTCCAAATCTCACTCTGACCCCCCCCCCCTCCCCCCAGCTCTCCGTGCACGAGACCGAGGACCTCAACGACAACCGCTACCTGCTGGTGATGAAGGGCGCGCCGGAGAGGATCCTGGACCGCTGCTCCACCATCATGCTGCAGGGCAAGGAGCAGCCCATGGACGAGGAGCTGAGGAGGCCTTCCAGAACGCCTACATGGAGCTTGGAGGACTGGGAGAGCGAGTGCTGGGTAAGAGAGAGAAGGATGAGAGAGAGACAGAGAGAGGAAGAGACACAGAGAGAGTGTGAGAGAGAGAGAGAGAGAGAGAGAGAGAGAGAGAGAGACAGAGAGAGGAAGAGACACAGAGAGAGTGTGAGAGAGAGAGAGAGAGTGTGTGAGAGAGAGAGAGAGAGAAGAGAGAGAGAGAGAGAGAGACACAGAGAGAGGAAGAGACACAGAGAGAGTGTGAGAGAGAGAGAGAGAGAGAGAGAGAGAGAGAGAGAGAGAGAGAGAGAGAGCTGGATGAATGGTTCAAAGGAGGCGAGGGGGAAAAGCCAGTTGTTAAATCTCCCGCCCCCCGGACCTCGTGCAGGCTTCTGCCACCTGCTCATGCCAGAGGACAGTACCCCAAGGGCTTCGCCTACGACTGCGACGACGTCAACTTCCAGACGGACAACCTGTGCTTCGTGGGTCTCATGTCCATGATCGACCCTCCCCGTGCCGCAGTGCCCGACGCCGTGGGAAAATGTCGCTCGGCTGGCATCAAGGTACCCGCTGCCCTTCTAGAAAATGCTGAAATACGGTAGATATACCACGGTCTCCAATCACGTCTGTGTGACAATAGCCCCGTGTGTAAGGCGGGAAAGGTTACTTATCAACCTTGTTTTGGTCAAGGTCATCATGGTCACCGGGGATCACCCAATCACAGCAAGGCCATCGCCAAGGGAGTGGGCATCATCTCCGAGGGCAACGAGACTGTCGAGGACATCGCTGCTCGTCTGAACATTCCTGTCAGCCAGGTCAACCCAGGTGAGGTGTGTTCTCACACACACTCACACAAACACACACACACACAATCTCAGACACTGTTCTATTTACCCGTGACTTCTAAAATGTGTGTGTGTGTGCTCCAGGGATGCCAAGGCATGTGTGATCCACGGTACGGACCTGAGGACCTGAGCCAGGACCAGATGGACGACATCCTGAGAACCACACTGAGATCGGTGTTCGCCAGGACCTCCCCCCAGCAGAAACTCATCATCGTTAGAGGGCTGTCAGAGACAGGTGACACACACACCCTGCACGCACGCACACACACACCACTGCACAACACACACACACCCATGCACGCACACCTGTGTGCGCACGGTTCATCCACCACCACAAAGGGTATCTCTGTACCAGAGATATCTCTGCTTCTTCCCCACCAGTTGTACCTCCTCCTCTCCTCCTCCTCTCCTCTCGTCCTCCTCTCCTCCTCCTCTCCTCTCGTCCTCCTCTCCTCTCGTCCTCCTCCTCTCCTCGCAGGGCGCCATTGTGGCTGTGACAGGCGACGGCGTCAACGACTCTCCCGCTCTAAAGAAGGCGACATCGGCGTCGCCATGGGGATCTCGGGCTCCGACGTATCCCAAGCAGGCGGCCGACATGATCCTGCTGGACGACAACTTCGCCTCCATCGTCACTGGCGTGGAAGAGGGTGAGGAGGGAGGAGGGGAGAGGAGGGACGGAGGAGAGGGAGAGGGAGGGAGGGAGGAGGGGAGAGGAGGGAGGGGGGAGGGGAGAGGAGGAGGGAGGAGGGAGGAGGGAGATTGGGAGGGGGGAGGGAGGAGGGGAGATTGGTAGGGGGGGAGGGAGGAGGGGAGATTGGGAGGGGGGAGGGAGGAGGGGAGATTGGGAGGGAGAGGAGGGAGGAGGGAGATTGGGAGGGAGAGGAGGGAGGAGGGGAGATTGGGAGGGGGGAGGGAGAGGAGGGAGGAGGGAGATTGGGAGGGAGAGGAGGGAGGAGGGGAGATTGGAGGGGGAAGGGAGAGGAGGGAGGAGGGGGAGATTGGGAGGGAGAGGAGGGAGGAGGGAGATTGGGAGGGAAATAAAGTGAGTTGACAAAAGAGAATGTGGAGGATTAGAAAGTCCCAACATCCGGTATATGGATCAAGCCTGTAACTGTGTTTGTGTGCTTCACAGGTCGTCTGATCTTCGACAACCTGAAGAAGTCCATCGCCTACACCCTGACCAGCAACATCCTGAGATCACCCCCTTCCTGTTCTTCATCATCGTCAACATCCCCTGCCCCTGGGCACCATCACCATCCTCTGTATCGACCTGGAACCGACATGGTGAGGCACACACACACATACGCACACACAAACTCACATACTCCTAGACAGGACAAACGGCTTCCCTCGTACCATGCACATACACACACACACACACACACACACACACACACACCAGCTCTGTCCCATTCTCTGATTCCCCCTGTTCCCCCCCTCCCCCCAGGTGCCAGCCATCTCCCTGGCGTACGAGTCAGCAGAGAGTGACATCATGAAGCGCCAGCCAGGACCCTGCCAGGACAAGCTGGTGAACGAGAGGCTCATCAGCATCGCCTACGGACAGATCGGTGGGTCCTTGGAGGATGTTTGTCTGACGTAGCAGATGAGGGCAGATGTGTAGTTGTATTGAGAGCTACAGATCACGGTTATTGCAGATATGCATTAGGATTTAGGGCAGGAACAGAACGGTGACTGGGAATTCATACAAATTAATCTTTTTCTTTCTGTTTCTTTGGCGCTCTCCCTCTCTCTCTCTCTCTCTCTCTCCTCTCTCTCTCTCTCTCTCTCGCTCCCTCTCTCTCTCGCTCCCTCTCTCTCTCGCTCCCTCTCTCTCTCTCTCTCTCTCTCTCCTCTCTCGCTCCCTCTCTCTCTCGCTCCCTCTCTCTCTCTCGCTCCCTCTCTCTCCCTCTCTCTCTCCAGGTATGATCAGGCTCTGGGAGGGTTCTTCTCCTACTTTGTGATCCTGGCTGAGAACGGCTTCCTGCCTTCTATCCTGGTGGGCATCAGGCTCAACTGGGACGACCGCGCCTGCAACGACCTGGAGGACAGCTACGGACAACAATGGGTAAGTGCCCTCAAATCTCCCTGTCAGTGGGGCAGTGTGTGTGGTGTGTGTGTGTGCGCCTCCCGTCCTAACTCTCCTCTTCTCTGCAGACATACGAACAGAGAAGATCGTGGAGTTCACCTGCCACACCGCCCTTCTTCGTCAGCATCGTGGTGGTGCAGTGGGCCGATGTCATTGTCTGCAAGACCAGGCGTAACTCTGTCTTCCAGCAGGGCATGAGGTGAGTCTTGCCCCCCCTCAGCCCCCTCACCCCCCCCATCCACAGCAACGTTTAGAGGGACGGTTTTCAGCGGCTTCCTGACCCTGCGTTGTGTGTCTCTCCTCAGGATAAGATCTTGATCTTTGCCTGTTTGAGGAGACGGCACTGGCTGCTTTCCTGTCCTACTGCCCGGCATGGACGTGGCACTCAGAATGTACCCACTAAGTGAGTGGCAGTGCACACACACACACACACACACACACACACACCTTTCTGTGTTCTCTCTCTGATGGCTGCCTCCTCTCTCATCTGTGCAGGCCTAGCTGGTGGTTCTGTGCGTTCCCCTACAGTTTCCTCATCTTTGTGTATGACGAGGTCCGAAAACTGCTCCTCCGCCGGAATCCAGGAGGTGACTTTCTGTTCCACACAAACACACACATCCCTTTCTCATTTGACTGGAAAACATATATATATATATATTTTTTTTTATGTGTATCTTGACTACAGTGCAAGCTACATTGAAACCTCTCTCTCTCTCTCTCTCTCATGCAGGTTGGGTGGAAAAGGAGACATACTATTGATCGATGGAAAGCTTCTTTACTCAAACCCCTACATCATCCATTTATTTCTCCCCTGCCCACTCCCCCCCCCCCCCACCCACCCCTTCACTCCATCCTGGCAGAACGTACCTTCAGATGCCCCCTGCGCCCTCTTAAAAGACGACAACCGCTTCCAAGCAATTTTCATCTCGACTGCCCCAAAGATTAAAAGCAGCAAAAACCCCTTTCCCACTTTCTACCATGAACCACCTCCCCCACCGCCCTCCCCCCCACCCTCCCCATCCCTTATGATACTCTTTGCATGTGTTCTCTCACTGCTGTGTACATAAACCAATATATCTACCAAAACGGCAGCTGCATATTGTGTATGTAGATTTGAATGGGCTAAGATGCAACGGGAGTGTCTACGCTCTGCAACCAAGGGCCATCCTGCTCCCTCTCCTTCCACACACCCCGCCAACCTCCGGTCCTCCCCCTTCCCCCCCGTGCCCCGTCGCTTGTCCTCCAACCACACACAGTTATAAAGATCATGAGCGAGATTCCTTTGCCCCCCCCCCCCCCCCCCCCCCCTCAGTCGAACCTGAGCGCCACCTCGCCACTTCGCCACCTCGCTGTCTGCAGGGGAAGAGCAGAACGGCTCTCTCTCGTCCTCTCCGTCTCTCTCTCACTCCGTCCATCTCCGTTCTCTCTTCATTTCTTCACAGTGTTGTTTTTTAATATGTGGGATTGGGAGGGTCGATTTTTGGTTTTACTAGTTTTTTTATTTCTGTAACAGGAGGGGGAGTTTGTGTGAGAGCTGCTTCCTTCATTTAGGGTCAAACGAAGCACATCCCATAGTGTCCCAGTGCTCCTCCCCTCCCCAAACCAGTCTCTCTCTCTCTCTTTCTCACACTCCTCCCCTTCCCTCTGCCCTGTTTGTCTCTGTTTGTGTGCACTGTGTGAACCATTGTCCTTGTTACCTACTACAGTACACTTCCCAGTTGGAAAAATACAGTCTTAACAATCTTTCTGTGTGTTCTAGAAGAAAAAAAAAAAAAACGATATTATTCTATACAGATTTAAAGAAATAAAAAAAATAAACACATGTTGGAAATAAACAGCTCTAAAAGAGGCATTGGTGAAAAAGAGCTTCCACATTGCCGTGACTGAAGACGAGGGGGGTTCTCTCTCCCTCTCTCTTTCCTTTCTCTTTTTCGTTTGGTTTTGATTCCGTTTTTTTTTTTGGCTCGGGTTTCCAGTAAGTCGACATAACTACAAAATCAAAAGCAAACGGGAGTTTGGTTGTGTTTTTATTAAGAAGCGTGAGACCGAAACCACAACGCTCCTTGTTCATAGTCCCTACTGTTGATGTTGCCAGGGTGACGCGGCGCGGCATGAGGTGGGGTGTGATGTTGCTCAATCCCATCTTCCCAGGGTCTGGGTCCAGGTTCCTGGTCCCGGCCCGAGGTCTCGCGTTCTGTGTGAATGTTTGTGTTGGAGACCAGCTGAGGGTCGGCAGGGCAGCCTTAGGTGGGGGATGACTCTGTGGGCTGTGGGGGTAGAGACTAAAGAAAAACGAGAAAAAAAAACAAAACAACAACTAGTAGAACATGTGTGTGTGAAAGAAATGAAACCAACACCAATAAAAACATCTAGAACATTTAATACAACCTACCTCTGTCTGGGTGTCTTAATCTCTTGTGTCATTTTCAACGGCATCCATCCCTTTGAAAAACACACCGCCTTCCTCTCCACCCACACTTACCCCCCCGAACGACGCTGTCTTGTTAGAATGAAACAAGGTAAATGTTGCAGTGTTAGGAAGGCCAGGTGATGGGTGAGAGGAGGGTGCCCCCTTGTGGGGAGGATAAGTATGAGCTCACTGCGGAACACAGGACATGGTAAAGGGAGTCAGTTGGCTGAGCGGTGAGGGAGTCGGGCTAGTAATCCGAAGGTTGCCAGTTCGATTCCCGGTCATGCCAACTGACGTTGTGTCCTTGGGCAAGGCACTTCACCCTACTTGCCTCGGGGAAATGTCCCTGTACTTACTGTAAGTCGCTCTGGATAAGAGCGCCTGCTAAATGACTAAATGTAAATGTACATCTAAACTGACTCGGTGAAGTTGGCAAGACCCCAGGGTGATGCACCAAGAGAACAAGCACAAGTCAAGGAGCACGGGAGAAGTTCCAGGACACGGCACGGCTTAGAGGAGGACTTTCAGGAACCAGGACATGACAAATACACTGCAGAACACACGTTTCTCATAAATACCAGTTTCATGTGGAAGAGCACATATCACATTTTACATTCGAAGACCATTCAAATCCTGATGACCCAAAACTGATTATTATGTTGACATTCTGGGGGTGTGAACCACCCATGCTGTTCCCAGGACCCTGACAGGACCCAGACTGAAAGCATGATGTGGTTTTCTCTGTCGGGTAAATCATGTGGGAAGCAGACAGATCAAAGACAGACGCTGCCTGACGATGATATGAAGGGACGAGCGAGGGTCACGCTGAACGAGAAGGGAGAGAACATGAGTCCTTGATATGACCTGTGAGAAAACTTGAGAGAAACAGCAATGCCCACGGGAGAGCTATACTGCACCTACATTCTCTGCAGGCATCTCCTGCTTCTAACACACACACACACACCTATACTCTCTTTAATTTCCCTTGTGTCTGCAGTGAGCTCACTGCAGTGCACTTGCCCCCCCCCCCCCCCCCCCCACACAGTCCACCACCACAGTCCTAACACCCTCTGTATAATGGAATATCGATCGCTTGCCTTTGCCGCAGTGTGTATGTTAGTGTCTGAGTGTGTGTGTGCGCGTGTAAGGAGGGACACCAAGGTCATCTCCATGGTAACCTGAGCTTGGGATCCTCTTGCTATGCTGTCACAGAGCAGGGGTCACGGTGGGGGGGGGGGTGGGTGTACAGGGGGGTAGAAGGGTTACAAAATCTGGGATTAAAGTACTGTTTCCAATTAGGTAAAGAGAGAGGTGTTCTCTAATAGGAAAGGTGGGTAATAACAGCAAATGGGAATTACGATCTTGAAGCTAGATGATCAGATGAATACAAACTAAGCATGACACACCCACGTAAACACAAATAGACTTCATCAAAAGTTTATTGCACAAAGTCATCAAAATACAAAACAATAGGCAAAAAACAAGATTCCTTTTAAATATGACACATAATTCCGCTACTAGTTATGGATCTAACAAATGGACTGACAAGTACCTGGGATCATCTTGGTGCTGAGGATCAATTCTACTTTATCAGACTTCAGATTCCTAAACTCATATTTATGCTTGATTAGTATTGACTAGCTGTAATACCCAATACAACACTTTTCCCAAAACAGACCATGCCATTCCTTTATGGTCATGTAGAAACATTGTAAAAGTTAATTCATTCGCGAAAAATGTAAAGCTTTTTAAATTGCACTTCTTTTTTTTTTCTTTGTGAATGAGAACACATTGATAAAAAATAATAAAAAGAGCAGACTTAGAGATTGGTATTTACAATGGGTCGGAAGGCTACAAAAAAAGCCATTTTGTCAGTAACAGTGATTCTCAGAGGCAAGGCAGGGTGCATTCCAGGGATATCACATGACAGACAACATGAGACCACGTGTAATATATATCATATTATGAGGTTGGGAGGAAGAACCTGTTCCACGTTCACACAGACTCCATGAGAAGCTCCTCCATGTCTGTTCCCTCCAGCTCCCTGAACGCAGCGTGTGAGCCAATCACAAACAACGTTGCGCCTGAATAATGGAAGCACCGGCCAATCAGATAGGAGAAAAACAAAACAGACTGGTTAGGGTGGATGGTTAGACTGTAAGTACCATGTTTTTTTAAATACGTCAATCTGACAGTGCAAACTGGAAAACAGTGTAAACAGGAAGCTGAGATCCAACATACCCAGAACCCAGAACACTGCTGCTCCAGCACCAGCCAACCAGAACACAGGAAGTGACATCGCTCCTGCCACACCCATCTGATGGGGTACGGTCAGCTCTTTACCTGAACGTGAACAGACATACATGTCCTTTTTTTACTTTCTTATGTTGTGTCCATGATCTGTTACGCAAGAGAGCTAATTCTTGGAATGTCATCCATCATATTGCACACACTCAACACCTGTTTTCACCTCAGAGGAGAACAGAGGAAGGATACTAGTCGGGAGATGACGTCAAAAAGGTGAAGGATAGCTGTTCTCACCTAAGACAACCAGCTTGGACTCCAGGGACTTGAGGTGGATGATGTAGAAGGCACCGGCGAACACAGCCAAGGCAATCAGCAGCATAGGGGAGCTGATTCTGAGGCAGGGATGAAGAACAAGACGAATATAATCACATCACACGGGCCTGTTTATTAACCTGGTACGGAACACCTTCTCACACAGAGCTATTCTGATTATCGCGACAACTCGCCAGCTGTTCTGCTCTTTGCAGGTTACCACAGCGACGGTCGTCATTGGCGAGGCCCCTTACATGCAGTACAGGATGAGACCCAGGAAGATGAAGGTGTAGTTGCTGTTGTAAGTGTCCACGTTCTTCACAACCCTTTGGCACATCTCTCCGAAGTTGCGGGGCTTCGAGAACTTACGCTGGTCCACGAAGCTCGACCACGGACGGATGGACACTCGCCGCTTATCGAACCACTCCTTTGCCATGGAGATGGAGAGGCCTTTGGGAAGGCCGAACCTGGGAGGTAAGGCAGAGAGCCAATAACTACATAAAAAGTTGTGGGGAAATTGAAAAACCTTGGTCAAAAAATCAAATAAAGGTTTGGAAAAAAAAGAGGTTTGTACAATTACTTAATAATAAATAAATGCATTAACAAAGCATATAAACAATAGAAATACATTTAAAAACTGCACAGATTAGAATTGAAAATCAATGAAAATGCTTGTCCTGGAGGTCCTTCGACACCTAAGCAGCGTAAAAACTAAGATGCTTTCAGTGGAGAATTGTATGACTTCCAGAACTAGTCTGGGAGAGACTGCCAGGGAATGGCAAAACGGCAGTAGGCCTAGCTATATTAAAAAACTAATCCAAAGAAAAGAAAAAAAAGTTACCAGATATAAGTAAAAGCATAACACAAACTTAACAAAATCTTCGTAAGTATGTAACTACCGCTTCTGTAAAGCCAACATGCCTCAGAAAGGAAAAACTACCGACAGAAACTAAAATGTTGGAGCCGAGATTTAACAGATAGACTTACTTTCCCATGACTCCCGATGCTTTTGCCGCCTCAGGTTCCAGGTCGCTTAAGAAATCTCCTTCCTTGCTGTCCATGTCCACGAGACAGTTCTCCCCCTTTTGGCCTCCAGATGTCATCGCTCACTACCTGCCTCCGAGAAATGAAGAAAATACCAGTAAAACAGGGTCTGCTGCTGACAGACATCCTACAATAAAAGATTACATTTACATTTAGTCATTTAGCAGACGCTCTTATCCAGAGCGACTTACAGTAAGTACAGGGACATTCTCCCCGAGGCAAGTAGGGGAGATTAGCCATGACTACAGAGAACGGTTTAGCTATACGTAAAATAGCCTTTTGCTAGTTAATCCTGACAGTAAATCATTTAGTGTCACGTTTTATCTAGGCTACTGTTAGTGTGGTGTTACACTGTAGCGTGAACACTGAACATACCATTAGCTATAATGTTATATAGTGGAAAATGTGTGTCATGTAAGGGCTTGGCCACTGCCACATCACTATAGTGAAACATCCACAAACTAGCGTTTATGAAAATTCTGGAACAGTAGCCTACTGAATCAACAATAGTTTAATCACACAGGTATCCTAGTAAGTATAGTAGGCTATATTCATGTTTTATCAACATATTGCCTAAACATAACTAGACTTCGGTTGTAGAAACAATAAAGAATACTTTCATTCTTGCTCTCACTTAAAAGGTTTGTGCTAGTGAGGTAGCTAGCCGAAGAACAGCCTATCCCTCACTCCTGGAACCCGCAAACCTATGACATAACCTATATATTACTGCCAGACTGCATACACATTTTGAAGGAACATACTTACGGAAATTTGCGGTACTTATACTTATCCACTAGCTGGCAGCTGTTTTTGGTTGGAGGCGGAAGTGATGTGGAAGGATTTGTTATTGTGTAGCAGTGTGAAACTCGACTTTGTTACCGCCATCTACCGGGCAAACATACAGTAACACAATTTCCATCAAGCTGATTTGTACACAACATAATACTGCACCTTTGACGCACAAGGCATCAACTGGAGCCAACGATCTTTGAAAGTGGTCACATGCGGCAAAGTGCTATATTATTACAGGTAAATATATTCTCCTGGGGCATGCAGTAAAGGCTATGAAATAATTCTTAAAAGTAACCAATCAAAGCGTTGCGATTTTAAGACACTGTGCTGCGATTGGTTGCTTTATGTTGTTTTTCCTTGCCAGCTCTGCGTGCTTCTCGTCTGACAGATCGTCGAACATTGCGTCGAACAAGGAAGGTGAGCGAATGAAATACGACAATCTGTAACGATTGTTTGCTACTTTCTATTGCGCTTTCAAAGACTAATATAATTTTGTTCGACAAATCTGCTAATGCATCGACCTGTCGTACGTTCTGGTGAGATCAAGCCATTTATTTGACTACGGCAGATTCCAGCTAGATGCTAGTCAAACATCCATTATCCTATATGCTCCGTGTGTTATTAAAAAAACCATCGCTGGAAGTTTAAAAAGTTGAACAGTGCATTTACAGCCACAGTGACATTAAAAAAATTGTTATAACGTTGACAGATGTCATCGATGGAAATCTAATCAAGAGACTGTTGTTGTTTTTTGTCGAACGTGACACATTACGTAAACAGCACGCGTAATTTCCTGCACTATCAACACAGCTGGGACAGAGGTATCGCTGCGTGCAAAAACACCAGGAACAATCATCTTTCAAACCGTTTCAAACTCCTCAGAATAACGTCGTGCTGACAACTTGAACAATGTATGTTGTTGACAAGTTTCTATTTTAACGTCAAGTAAAAAATAAATAAATCACAAAACACAATAATGTTGTAAAAAATGTTGAGCCTATCTGGCATGTTTGTGTATTGATTGTAATTGACCACATTTGTATGTACTAACATAGCTGTGATATAAACAGTTATTTCTTTGCAGAGACTGCTGGTGCTAGTGCATTGAAAAAGGAAAACACCCTGTTTGTCAACCTTGGGAGGTAACCATGGCACCCATCCGTCGCCCAGGGTATCCTCTCCGAGGATCTATTATCTGGGACGAGACAGAATGTCTAGCGTTTTACGGGATGCTATCTATCCACGAGCTCTTCGAAGTGGTCGGTTCACAACTGACCGAGACAGACATAGAAGTCCTGTCCTTCCTCCTGGATGAAACCTACCCCGCAGAGCACCCCCTCCAGCCAGCGAGCTGGACTGTAGCGCCGTGCGACAGGGACCCAGACAACCACGGTGTGCCGCCCAGTCCGGAGTTGCTGAATGCCTGGAGGAGGTTCCGGCCCCGGGGGCCTCTCTGCCCCTCCGCCGCCCGCCACAAGCCCAAGAGCGGTCTGGAACTTCTGCTGGAGCTGGAGAGGCGGGACTACCTCAGCGAGAGGAACCTGGAGCCCCTGTTGCAGCTGCTGCGAATCCTCACCCGACACGACCTCTTACCGTTTGTGTCGGGAAGGAAACGGAGGACAGGTAACTGGGTTTGATATTATCCCTTAGGGCTGTGTCGTTGCTAGCCTACACCAATATGACTCTCCTGTTTAGACAGTGTTGCCGTGAGTTCTGTGAGGCGTACTGTTCCGTTGCGTGTCTGGGTGGTTAGTCTCTGATCTGGTCTTGTCTCTCCCCTCCAGTGTCTCCTGAGCGTCTGAGCCTGGACTACGGGTCAGTGGACGAAGCGCAGGTGTGTCCTCCTGGACTGACGGACACCCGTGAGCAGACAGAATTACCTCAGGAACATTCCTCGCTACAGTGGAGGAGAGGTCAGCTTGCCTTCCTATGATGGGCTGGGGGAAGGGGGTAGTTGATAAGAGAAGTCGATGTCGGGTTGGTACAGGTGTTTTTGTTTTTGAGTACCAGTACTTCAGGTGGTCAGCGGTTAGGGAATTGGGCTATTAATCAGAAGGTTGCCAGTTCGATTCTTGGCTGTGCAAAATGACGTTGAGTCCTTGGGCGAGGCACTTCACCCTACTTGCCTCAGGAGAAATGTCCCTGTACTTACTGTAAGTCGCTCTGGATAAGAGCGTCTGCTAAATGACTAAATGTAAATGTACTTATCGGCTTGTTGCTTTGCGTGTTCGCCAGGTTTGTGCCCTGCAAGGCCGGCGCTAACCTCCAGACAGAAGAAAAGGAAGACGAGAGGCCACGGTTGGTCTGGCCGCCCGACCACCCAGAGGAGAACGGGCCTTCTCCCTCAGCTTCAGACCCCTCCCCCACCAGCACCCGAGAAAGTCACCTGTGGTGAGAGCAGCTTTCTCTCTCTCTCTCTCTCTCTCTCTCTCTCTCTCTCTCTCTCTCTCTCTCTCTCTCTCTCTCTCTCTCTCTCTCTCTCTCTCTCCCTCCCCTCTAAATGTACATATCTGTTTATCGAACTCACTCTTTTAGATTTATCTTTTCTTCCTCTGGTCACGTCCTCAGTCTTCTTCTCTTTCTTGCTCTCCATACCTCTCCCCTCGGGTTCGTCTTGCTCATTTACCCTGCTTGCTTTCTAAGGCCATTAGTCACGGTATCTGCCTAACACTTTTAGCGCTTTCATGTCGTTTACTACCCACCATCGCTACCTCTCCAGTGACCCAGGAACTGTAATGATTATGCACTAGTCAGTAGTCCACTGTTCTGCTTTGCCTGGTTTGTGAATATTACATGGGTTGTTCAGTTATTCGTGCTAAGACCGCAGTTTTAACGCAAGTGTTTTAACGGTGATGCCAAGGAAACGGCATGAAACGCTTTGCGAGAAATTACATGTGAGGCCTCTGTTGAGTCAGGAAACTTTATTGTGGGGCTGAACATAAAGTGTGTACATTGATATGTTCTTACCATCTTTCCAGCGTCCCCGGCGCTATGCTTTGTTCGGTACACGTTCCTTAGGCCAGCGACAGCCAGCCACCTCCACACTTAGACATTTATAACATGCAAACAAGTTCAAATAATGACCCTGAGAGGCCTGTGTCCCTCCCCCAGTCTCCTGCACTAATGACAGAGAAGCAACCCTGCTCCCCTGGCCTGTTCTCCAGAACAGTGTTCCTTCAGCTCTTCCAGACAGCATTAGAGACGTAATAACTGAACCATTTGGTACATTTCTGGCCTGCAAACCCCTTTAGTCAGCCAGCACTACCAAAGAGAAGCTTTTCTCCTCAAAGACCCTCTCTCTGCCCTGGTGCGAAGGCCAATGGGAACCAAAGAACTCAGTGGAATGGTGTGGTCTTAAATGAGCGATATGAAAGAGAACTTTCTCTCCTTCAGATGAAGCCGAGAACAGACCTAGCTTGTGTTGGCTTTCTCTTAACCTTTTCTATTTTAGAAATGAATAGCTTAATTCCAGTTGAATGTATTTGCCTGGTGCAGGACATAGAATTTGTTTTTTGATGTTTCCTGATATTACGGAGGCGTACATGGACAAAGCCTTGTGTAATGTGGGGAAAGAGAAGAGGAGGTGATAGTTGAACGTGCCCCCAAATCAAATTACTTTCATGCCATGCATTCACCAGCTTCTCCGTCCATCTGCAAAACACTGCTGCTCACGCTGTCCATCAGAGAGAACCCATCCGCTTTCCATCTCCACCCAATCATTTCATTCTATCCATCTCTCTCTCTTTTTGTCCTCCTCTGTCCTTCTCTCTCTCGATCTCTCTCTCTCTCTTTCTTGCTGACCTGATTTTTTCAGCTCCTATGCTTTAGAAAACCTGTCTCGGTAGGTTGTCTCTCTTTCTAACTTTGCTGTGAAGTGCCCTGCCCAGCCTTTTGTACACCCAGGTCTTAATGCTCCAGGTCCCATGATGCTTTGAGTTTCCATATGTCACCATGAATTTAAGAACTCCACAAATGCCTTCCAAAAAAACACTCAAATCAGTTTGACAGGGCCTGTCCATATAGCCATACCCACCGGTTCAGGTTCTGTCTGAGGTGTGGCTGTACACACCAGTACACTCCTCTAAAACAAGCTGTCTCTCACTGCTGATCCATGCTGCTTCTCACCACTATTCGATTGACTCACAGTAACACATTTCAAGAAGGTACCTAGTTTCTGGATAATTCATGCCATTAATTGCTTGTTGATCAAAGCCAGTTAACTTGCCGACACTGAGGCCCTCTGATCCAAGACGTAACACCAGACCCCCGCCAAGGCTGTCCTCCTAGCTGTTGCATCAATCTGCAGTGTTGTGACTGTGACTCATGTTGCTGCTGTCTTGACTCCACATTTGATCCCCCACCAGGTTGACTCAGGATTGTGACTCGAGTAACCTAGGAAACAAGAGAGCGGAGAAAGAAAGAGATGCTGGGAGCAAAACAAAAAAGCGAGCACAAAATAAGAAAAAGAGAGTCTGTTGCTCCTCTGTTTCCGTACGATCAGCAGTGTGTGGTCAGCTCAATCGCTCGCTGTCTCACAAGTCTGGTCCCATGCCTAAGGTAAAGAGGCCCCCCCCCCCCTTTCAACTGGGGGGGGGGCCAACGACTATGCTCTGTGTTCAATGCCTGTGTATCATGATAGCTATCCTCCACCTTGACTCCCTTCAGACAACCACTATTCTCTCTGCAAACTGTTCTGGAATGTTCCTCAGTTTATGTTCCCCTTTTAAATAAGTATACTCTCTCCATTCGGTTCTTTCTCTCACTCCAAAGTGGGTTGTTGGCCTCAGAGTCTCACAGAACTGAGCACTTTCTCCTCAGAAGTATGTTTAGAATTAACCGGAAATGCAGTTTTTCCAAAACTCGAACCTGACCCGTTTTAAAGGCCTTATTGGCCCCCCCCCCAAAAAATACCAAAATAAAATGTTATGTTTCTGAGAACTTGATATTACATGGTTAGTCTGCCTCAAAGTCTGAAGCGGTGTTTTTTTTTTTTTTTTTATCACTTTGGGGTGAACTAAAGCTTTAAAGCAGCCATCCAAATCTACCAGTTAAGTATTGAGTTAAATGGTTCTTGTGGCATTAGTGTCAGCACTTTGAATCAGAATCCTGATTAGATACCGATTCTGGTTGATCGGAACGAATCAATCGGACTCAAATCCACTCTGGATTCTCAAATTCTAAGCGTTCAATTGTGCGGCTGCCAGTTCATAAGTAAGATCTGAGCCTCATTTGCTATGAAAGAGCACAAAATGGCCGCCAACCGTCAAATATCGCTTCTCTGAAAACCTTTACTTGAGCAGTTCTGAGGAAAATGACACAACAGTGTTGAGCCAAAGGCCGTGATAGCCCCTGCTGTATCCCATCTCTGTGCCCAATGTGAGCCCTGGTGGAAGGAGGGGGGGGGCAGAGATGGATGGAGCAGTCTCAGCATTCAGACCTTGCAAAAAAATCCTTTATTTTATTTTATATTTTTTACTCTCATCACTCATTTTCAGTTTAATGTCTTTTGCTGCCTATTGCAGGCTACAGATATTCCAGTTACCCCTAAGGTTCTGTGATGTCCGTTCTGTAACAGTGTGAAACGGTAGCATCAGTTTTACACAGATGAGTGTTAAAGAAGTGGCACAGCGAGCTGATAGCGTAAAGTCTTTCTACAATAACCCAAGCTCAGCTCACTTTAACCAATCGAGTGCCTCTGAATTGTTTTGTCTTGCCTGCTTAACAACAACAACAAAAACAGATCTCCGTGGACAGATATCCAACCAAACTGTGCTTGTCTCTCTCTTTCTCTCCTCTCTTTATGTCCGCAGTTCAAAACAGACCGACTCGCGTGTCAGGAACACACTGTCCTCACACACAATGAGGGGGAGAGAGGCCAATGCTAAACACTCAAAACTACAGACCTCCCCCCCCCCACACACACACACACACAAGAGTGTTTTGCTGTAGGGGGGATAGAGGGAGGTCTACCTGTCTCTCTCCCCCCCCCTCCCCTCCTCTCCACCCTCTTGGTCAGTCGTACAGCAGAAACACGGATCGATAAAGAGTTGAAGCTCTCCGCACCAAGTGACTCCTCGTAAATGGGTACTTAAACTTTTTTGGGGGGGGGGCGGGTGAGGGTGTGGAGGTGAAATGGAGAAAGCCTAAGTCGGGCCTTCTTGCTTAGAGGGAGAAAATGAAAGCTGTGCCTCCTAATGTGTCCTGTCTAAGTGGATCTATCTGTCTGTAATGAAGCGTGAAGTGCTCTGTAACCCTAACAGAATGACCATCACTGTGTTCCTGTGGCTTTAAATGGCCCTCTACTCTGTCTAGCCATCGCCAACCCTATCCTTTCTCTACCGAGAAACGAGGCAGCGCGGAGGCCATTTAAAAGTACAGTACGGTGTGGGGGTGGGAGGGCGGGTCGGAAAGTACCTAGGAGGGGCGATTATCGCAGGCCATATACACAGTCAATGACAGGAAATGTCTCTAGAAGTACAAAAGTGCAAATTGTTCCCTGTTTTACTCTCCTCTGCTCCGTGTGTACCCATGTTGAAAATGTTATCCCACTGTTGTCAAGTAGCCATTACATGTAAGAGGGCCGAGGCTCTTTGACTTCCGATGCCAGAGTGGTTTTCTCCCAGAGCAGAGGAATGCCTAGTCAGCACACCCTGCTATGTGATACCTTGGCTGATACTGTATCTTCCTGGGAGTAGAACCACCACCTTTCCCACCCCCCCACAGTCTCATACAGTCTAAGGTTGTCTGCATTTCAGAGATGACCCATAGTTGTATACACAACTGTTTAACCAAGAGAATAGCCACAAAGACGTTGCTAAGAAACGTGGTTGTGTTGAAGAATTTTTTTATTGATGAAAACCCCTCTCTTGTTTTTCAAATCTTAGGTTAAGACTGTATTGAACTACTTGTGTACCAGTGGTGAAATGTAAACAACAAATGTTTCATGTGCCTGTACTATAATTTTGCCTTGCTGAAAAAAAGAGAAAAACGCCCTTCCAAACACCTTCTGTATTCAGTTCATTTGTGTGCAAACTTACCGAGTCAACTCTTACCATCATTAATAGCAATCGTTCATGTATACGTAGAAATCCAAATACTTAATTGCAAGAATATATCCTTTCTTCCTCAATATTGTTTTCTCAGACATGTTGACTGTTACATCAGAACCCTTTAGACAACTTTTAATAATCCTCTTTCAGGACCAGTGACCCAGTTACAATCTCTCTGTTTCTCTTCATTATACAGTAGCTGTTTGATGCCCAGAAAGCAAGAACCAGTTTTTGGTTTTTACCCAGTCTCAAATGTTCTCAAAGAAAGCGCATCATAAATTCTTGAATTCAAACACCGGATTTAAACGGTTCAGTTCTATCCTTCGCTCAACTGAAAAATGAGGGGACGAAGGGATAAAACCCTGGTTCTTGGTGCTTAGACGAGGGTTCATGTACTCTGTATGCACGCACAGCTTGGTCTCTGTCTCAAATAGATGCAGTTACCCTGCTGTTCATTTGTGTGCTCTTCCAACAGGGCATTGTCAAATCATTACATGGGTACTTTCAGAATCAAATTTTTCTTTTCACTAATTTGTTCTTGTCCAGTCAATTTTATTTTCAAACTTTTTATTTGTTTTTTTGTTTTTCACTGAAGGGGGACATTGTTGTTTGGTCAGGTTGGCCTAGGCATGTCTACTGTCACCTTGAGCTCCGTTCTGATAAAAGTCAAATGCATGGGGTTAGTCAAACTATGTCTGTCTACAGGTGAGCAGACGTGGGGGAAGGGTGTCTTTGTTTGTGGGGATGGGGTAGGGGTAGGGGCGGGTAACCAAACTGTCTATCTGTAGGTGAGGAGGGTGGGGGTGGCAGGGGCAGGGGCAAGGTTTTTGCTTTCAGCCGCCGTCATGCCACTGGTTCAGCAGGAAGCTGTGGCTCTGTGGAGGATAGCAGCGGTACACAAGCTCTGTACAGTATGTATCTTCTGAACCTTCTCACTGTGCTGTTGCATGACCACCATACCCTTGTCGGTGTGGAACTAGGACTTCTCCCAATGAACTTCACACTCCCCCCATGCAGAACTTACTAGAATGTTCTATGTAGGTTCTAGCCCTGGAACCAGTCTCGTTTCCCTGGCCTGCATTCGGGCTCGCATCGCTTTTTTCTTTGCCATTCAGTTCCATCCCACGAAGGCTTTCAAAAACTACCCTCTTGACTGGCTGAAGTCATATGTGCTCATGTTCAATATGAGTTTAGCCTGTTCAGTTGCTAGGCACTAAAACCAGTCCCTGTTTTTCGCAAGAGAGACTAATGACCAGGTTATGTCTATTGCACAATGGTGGAGTGGTTTTGTGTTGGAATTCCCGAGTAAAAATTATTTTCAAACCACAGCTGTTCAACCAGAGCCCAACACATTCAAACACTGGTGCTGATGACTGTAACCTGCCCAACAGTAACCTTCCTGTAAGCACAGTACTGGTGGGTGTCATTCCCCACATCTCAGCTGTATCCCAAAGACTTTTACATCCTTCAGTCCTTTCTCGTCTTTGTTTAGCTGCTTCCTGTAAACAGGTCTCAGCTTTAGTCTGGCAATTCAAACGAAGCCCCAAATGGAAACCTTTTTGGTTATTAAATACAGTTAGTGCTGCTGTAGTTGCCTGTACCAGTACTTTTTCAACATAGATTTTTTGTTTTTTAGTTTTGCCACAGTTTATGAACCACTCCTTTCAGTCTAGTCTGCTTGGTGTAATTTAACCCTCCTATTGTCTTAAGATATACTAACGCCTATTACCTTTGGGTCACTATAACTCTTGAGTTCAGTTTATCTCATAGCTCAACTAAACGTCTGTGCTAAATGTCACGTTCATATGCAATGTTACAGCTGTAAGTGTAGAATACCAAATAGCAAAACCAAATAGTTATAAACGACATTGGCTGCCCAAAGGCTGCCATTTAGATATTTTTTGAGTTACTGCTCTTTTCAACATCTATAATATATATCGACCCTAAGATAAAAGGCGTTACTTATTTTTGTGGCAGCCCCCAAAAAAACGACTTTATTTTTTAATTTTTTGTCATTTTAGAAAGCTACATTAGACCATGTACTTAGATTCATGTTTTATTTAATTTTCTTAGGTTTGAATAGGATTTGAGCTATAACCACAGGACAATAGAAGGGTTAAATAGATAATTCAAAACTGCAAACCTCGAATCATCAACTTAACTTTATTATTGTTCGTCTTTTTTGTCCCCTCTCTCTGAATCAATGCCCCCCCACTTTCCTCTTGATGTCCACTGTCTCCCTGAACTATGTGCCCCTTTCTGCCTCTTCTACCCGTCCTTTCCTTTAACCCGTTTAAATCCACCTATACTACCCACTTGCTCATCCTCCCTCTCTCTCACCCTCTCCTCCTTTCTCATCTCCCTCTCTTTTCCTACGATTCACTTCCCCCCCTTGACCCTTCATTCTTTCACCACTATTTTACTCACCTCTTTCTTATCCTACCCCTTCTCATTCCTCCCGTCTTCCCCCTCCAACCCTCCCCCTCCGTCCACCCCTCCCCCCTCCCCCCCCCCCCCCCCCAGAAGTACGACTGCGGGTGCGGGCCGAGTATCTGGAGCACGAGTCGGCCCTGCGTAGTGGCGTCTCCTCCAACAAGCAGCAGCCGCTGGAGAGGCAGTTTGAGCTCTTCAGCCGGGCCAGCTCCCTGCTGCGCACCCGCGACCTGGGCTCCATCGTCTGCGACATCAAGTTCACCGACCTGGAGAACCTGGAGGCCTTCTGGAGAGACTACCTGAGCGGGGCTCTCCTGGAGGCTCTCAAGGGAGTCTTCATCACCGACTCCATGAGGATGGCGGCCGGGCAGGAGGGCGTGCGCCTGCTGATAAGCGTGGACCAGGATGACTACGAGGAGGGCCGCAAGGTGCTGCTCCAGGGGCAGAACAGCGCCTCCTGGTGGGGAGGGGAGAGGTGAGGCATTCCTGAAGGGGCTGACTCGCGTCTTTACGCTGGCAGGACCACAGGGTCTGTCGGTTATGTCACGGAGGTGATATATGGAATGATGTAGGGAACCCCTAGGTTTTTTATTTTTTTGAGATTATGCTTTTGATTATGGGCAACTGTTATTTGAGAGATTTGCCATTCTCCTACGCACCTGATTCAACATTGTGGAACTGCAGTTAACAGCCACTAGGTGGCAGACCTTGCACACTTTTATAAACACAACAGGAAACGCAGAGAGCTGTATCTGGATATTTGTTCATCAACAGACATTCTAACAATGCTTGCTCCACAGGTCATGATCACGAAGACCGGGAGGGGAAGAAACTGAAATGGAATGATTTCTCCCCCTTCCTGAGTCTCAGAGGTTACGCCCTCTCCTGCGCCTACTCTATCTGGGGAAACCCTCCTCTAGAAGACGTCAAATTAGACAGAAAAAGAGAAGACCAACTTGACTAGGACAGTTGATGTCGGTGTTCACAGGGCACACTGTTGAGGAAAAAGAGACTGCCGTTACACGCACTCAAAACGAATACCTGCCTATAAGTCACTGAAGCCTGGAGACCGTTGAAACAGTCTGGCGGACTGTGTGAATGACAACGGGGCCCTGTGTCTTGCTTTTTTTTGTTTTATATATGTGAGCTGCCCTGAAAAGTGATATTGATCTGTAAGAACTTAGTTTTCATTGCGATGCATGATTTACAAGGTTAGAGCTTGTGGATGCTAGTAGGGAGAAGGAGAAGGCAGAGACCAAGAGCTTGTGGATGCTAGTAGGGAAACGGAGACGGCAGAGACCAAGAGCTTGTGGATGCTAGTAGGGAGAAGGAGACGGCAGAGACCAAGAGCTTGTGGATGCTAGTAGGGAGAAGGAGACGGCAGAGACCAAGAGCTTGTGGATGCTAGTAGGGAGAAGGAGATGGCAGAGACCAAGAGCTTGTGGATGCTAGTAGGGAGAAGGAGACGGCAGAGACCAAGAGCTTGTGGATGCTAGTAGGGAAACGGAGACGGCAGAGACCAAGAACTTGTTCTTAGGTTTTGACCTCCGTGGGTCCAAGGAGAATGGAAACCAGATGGTGAGATAGTGAACCTTATGGATGCCCTGTGTGTAGCCTTGGCCGGTCCACACACACACACACACACACACACACACACACACATACACTGATCTCAAACACTGGTGGTCCCATCACTGTGGTGGCATGATAAACTCCACCTCTGATCGCTGTGGTCAGTGGACATGGCAGGTGCCACAAGATGATAGCAGTGATTACCTCTGGGCCTTAGCCAACCATTTCAGATTCATCAGGGACAAGCTGTTTTACCAGCAACAGGGATAACACAACCCCTTCCTGCTAGGCCTCGGCCGGGAGTCCTCCTCCAAAGTAAGCAAAGCACAGGACAGTGTGTCGTTCAATAGAGGCGATGTTGAGGGAGATCAAAATCAAAAGAGCACATCCCAGGTCCACTCAGCCTTGTCCTGTAGACCCACTACGATGGCTCAAGGACGGCTGTCTACTCACCCTGCTGGAACTAATGCCTGGACTTCACTCATAGACCACGATCAATAAGGCCTCCGTGCTCAAAGTCCCCTCATGCAAGCGGGACTTACGGAAACCGACGACCACTGTGGGGGCTCTCCAGTCCAGAGTTAAAGACCTACAGATGGGAACTTGGGACATGATTTTTTGTTTTTGGTTTCTATTTTTCTTCTATTTTTGGGGGTATATAAATTCCTAAGTAACGCTTTGTAATGCAATGTAGGCTGCGTATGAAAAAAATAAAAAATAAAAATCGATGGGGGAAACCTTTGTTTAGTACTTAGTTGGAGATTTTGTGTTGGCATGGCAAGAAAGGATTTTTCTTTTTGTGTGTAATCTTAATTTAATAAATTTGAAGAAAATAATTTCTATTTCTGCTGAAAATAAAATCTGTGTCGAAAAAGGTGATGTGTGTGTCTATGTGTGGTGCAAACTTTGTAGGCCTGTATGGCATAAATGGTAAGCGTACTTGTTCGATGAAGAGAGTTAGACAAGGCATGTAGCCTAAACTACTACTAACGGTGAGTTCTGACTACAGAATAATTCGGATGAAAGGGGAAGTGTCTGGTCTTAACATTAACTTGACTAATATAAAACATGGGATTGTATGAATTTCTTAATTGGCAGGCATTTGCTTAAGTTGATTTATTGAAATGGAAGCCACTCACGGCCGTGCTATGGTGCCTAAGTCTATCATGCCACTGAGCAAACAGCTAGCCTAACATTGATAGTGTGCACCATAGCGATAAGTGGTGAAGGGGTAAAGTAAAGTTTCGTTAAACATAAAACATTAAACGTGGTAATGAATATAAACCACAAACATTCCGGTGCCAAAAAACGACTTCCGTTCGCGCAACCTCATAGGCTAGGTTAGCTACATAACCTTATGGATAGCTCTAGGCCTATTTAAAAATAAATGATCTATTTTGCAATTATTATTTTTAGCTATAATTATCCTCTTTAATCACCCACCTGCTATGTGCCATACAGTAGATTATAGCTAGGCTACTATAACCATCTGTTTTCCAGTTTATAGCTAGTGCTATACCTTATAGCCTACTGTAGCTCTAATCTTCTATACAGTATCCGCCAACTGAACTACATTTTTGGCAAAGTCACTTTTTTGACACGATATACTAGGCTACTACAGTATCGTAGTAGGCTACAGTACCTACGTCTTTAAATACATGTCTTTGTTTTACGTAGATTACAAATGTAGCCTGTAGGCCTTTGTTTTGAGTAGCTTGATGAAAACATTATTTCGTCACGTATTTCTGTTACCATAACTACCGTTTATTCCGAAATCATGTTATTGTCCGAATAATTGCCGAATAAATTGTCCTGTGTAAGCCGTGGCATATTACAACCTTCACAATTCAGTGGACATGGAGAAATGTAAGGGGGACCAACCCCCTGAGAAAAACCTGATCGGCCCATCGCTGCCGTTATCCGAGTCACTGTTCCTGGATGGGCAGCCAGACTGCCCCAGGCCTGCCATGGGGAGTTCAGAGATGTTTGGATCTCTAGTCCTCTCAGAACCATACCAGGAATCAGGTTCAGGGACAACCACAGGCAGGCTCAGACGCACAAACACGGACCCCTGCAGGGATTTAGAGGCCCAACTCAAAGGCTGCTTTGAGGGTCCAGTCCTTCGCACTGACTTTCTCTTTGAGGAGCCAGTCTCTGTCAATGACTCACAGGTCAAAAAGGTTGAGGCTCAGAGCCAGAAGAGCTACGAGGAATCAGTTTCACACCTGCCAATTGTGAAGGAGCCCAACCACCTGCCCACTGCTTCTCTGGAGACTGCTCATCTTAGCTCTACAAGCCCTCTGCATGCGGCCTCTCTTGGGGGTCCGGTTGCCCCCTCTCTTCAGGGCCATGGCCATGATGAGAAGCTGGCTGAAGTGGCTCACTGCAGTGGAGACATCCAAACCAGTGAGCAGATTCCCTCCTGTCTTCAGGTGTCTGATGTGCTTGTGATGAAGAGCTCTCCTCGCCCAGACATGGACCTGAGCCTGGATGACTCCTCAGCTCTCTCCAGAGCAAGCTGCCACGGAGGAGACGATCGACTGTCGCCCCCCTCCAGCAGATATCCGCCCCCTGTCTCCAACCAGGACCGCCTGTCCATCCCTGACCTGTTTGACCTCAGCCTGGACACAGAGACAGACTCGGTCCTACCTCCCATGAGCTCTTCACCACCCCAGCAGCATGTCCTGGATGAGGGAGAGCAGGAAGCACAGTGGTCGAAGCCCTCCCGTGTCTCCATCTTCGAGCCAGGATTCTGCCCTGAACATCTGGCCCATTGCCAGACCCCCGCCTGGACCGCCACTGTTGTCGCCCAGGCCCCCGACGACACCGCCACCCCTTGCTCCGCCCAGCCCGACAGCCCCCGGCCAATCACAGTCAGGGACGTCGACCAGATCCGAGTCCAGGTCAACGTCGCTGCTGCCGGGGTCAAGGAGACCGTTGTCATAGCGACGGAGGCAGAGGAGGACTGCGACAGCCGCATCGACTCGGAGCCCCTGGAGTCGTGCTGTCTGCTGGTGACGGATCAGCCGGGAGAGAGGGCTGGGGAGAGGGAGGGAGAAGAGGAGTGCCAGGAAAAGAACAGCGCAGGATGCTGTTTCTTCTCTTGCTTTTCTACCAAGTCGAGCAAAGAATAAAAACTGTATTTGTTTTTTGAAGTAGCCCGTTTTTTTGTGATTACGTCTCGCCAAGTGTGATTTTGAGAGTACAATGTTCAGTGAAAATGTTCAATTATGTGCATACTGTATTTCATGTGTCTGTCGGTGGTGAAATGATATTGTCAATAAGTAGATTTATTTGGGAAAGTCTTTAGAAGCCCCCAGAAACCTATACCTTATAAGATCATCTGTTGTTATAGAGGAAATTGCCTAGTATTGTAGGACAAGGAGCCAATGTGTTGGCTTGTATGACAGAGCATTGTACATCCCCTCCTGTGAACCTTATAGGGAACCACTTCCCCGGTCCGCAGGTGTTCCTTGCACCTCTTTGATTGGATGGAGACTCGACTGATATTGTGTATCCCCAGCTGAAATCAGTGTGCTATCGAAACGTATCATCTAAAGCTGATAGACACTGTAACCCACTTGGGGTTGGATTCATCTTATGCTGTATATATACTGTATGCCCAGACATCACATTAGCCAGTTATCTTGAAGTAAATTACAAGTGTTTGCCCTGTGGGTTTGAATTGAAATTAGTTCAATATAATGGCATTTAAATGAGTCTTCCCCTGGGATTTAATCAATCCTGCAGTGTTCAAAGTGGTACTTGATGTATTTGCTAAAAATGGTACGTTCTTTATGATTGTTGTTTTGAAAACAAGAAGCGTCTGCATGCATGCCTTGCGAACTCGGCATAGTTACTTTTATACATAATGAGAATGCAAATCGAATACACATTTACGTACAATGGAAACGTGACCTGTAGCGTTCATCTATCTGTGGTAGCAAGCCCTTCAGTCTGCTTCACGGACACCGTCAGATCTGGTCCTGGCCTGTAGATGGCAGCATGTGCAGATGAATAGGCAATTTGAGGAGGTCCGTTATTCAAAAGAGTGCATGCGGCCTGCTGCATATCCAAGGCTTTTAAAGAAACTTCCCTTGGCTGTGAATGATGCAGCATTTTGGTGTACTCCCACAAATATACTCAATATATACTCAAATATAATATTTTCAAGAGCTGGTTCTTAAACCATAAATGTTAAAATTGGAGTAATAATTATTCGGTGGAAGATGCTGTGGAAATGCTTGTCGTAGATAGATGACGTTTGAAATACAGTGTTTCATTTCAAATGGTTGCCTCATTTTTAAATGGATGAAATGCCACAATGTAATCTTGCGGATTTGGGGTTTGCACGTTGAATTTGAACTTGTTTTCATTTACATTTGGAAATTGCTGTTCTTCCAAATGACCCGTCCCTCGGTCTCTCTCCCCTTCCTTGTGCACGCGCCTCTTTCTCTTCAGCAGCACCACAGCCACTATGTCGCCATGGAAACCACTGAGAGACACACGTCGAGAGTGAGAGATTGGAGCCCTAGCTGCGTGGGGAGAGATGGAGAGAGAGGGAAGACAATGAGGGACCGTGAGGGAGACATGAAAGGTTAGGGTGTTACCATACGGGGCAAGCGCGCGTGCCTCAGACCCCCCCCCCCAAACTCCAGACGACCCCCCTTCACTTCTGACCTCCCCTAGTTTCTAATTCTGAGCCCCCACCCCATACCATTTCCCCCCTTCTGTCCGTCCTCCCTTTTTCACTGGCCCCCTACACACACCTCTGTCTCCCCATACCTCTCCCTCCTCTCCCCCATCTTTGCTCTCCATCCCTCTCGTGTCCAGACAGGCAGCTCGCATGGCGGGGATAGAGACATTCACCGATGGAAGCACTGGTAAATTTTCCACATCAAAAAAACATTTTAGGGGTTCAGCTGTGATAACTTCTCTTTGCATAATGCTTCGTCCTGTTTCGCCTGTCTCCTTTCAACCCTCCCTCTCTTTATTCCCGCGACACTTTCCTTCTCAATAAGTATATTTTTCATTTCTATATGAATTCTAATCATGAAGATTCCGGTCCCGTGTCGGTGTGTGTGTAGCCTACAAACTTCAGGCAGTGTGCTAAGAGAGTGGGAGAGAGGGGGAAAGAGATGAACAGAAGAATATCGACCTTAATGATTTCTTGCGCGGGGCAGGGCTTTTCTTTCTTTTATTGATTTGATAGAAATTAATTCATAGGGGAAACCCTTCTCTCTTTCTCATCTACCCGCCCCTTGCCCTCTCGCGATCAGTGGGCGAATGGCGTTGTGACTGGCTTGTTCTGCATGCTGAATTACCGGTAGTCATTCGCGGGAATATTCGATTTGGAATATGGGGTCGTTGTGCATTATGCATGCACGCTGCACGTGCTTCTAAGTGCATGTTTTCGCCACAGTGCCGAACAGATTTTATCCACGTGTTCAAATGCATGTTTTATCATTTCTAAGATTTGTGTTTTGTATGCGTTTTGCCATTATGCTATTAAGATTTGAATATGGAACTGCAACCTGGGAGGGGGGGTGGGGGGGGGGGGGGTCTCTGACACCAGAGTTGGTTATGATGATGGTTATTCGGATCCGTTTTTATTATCAGATCCTTAAAGCAGCTTGATTTATTTTTGAATGCCTATTGTCGATAAGGTCCTTTGTTGTTGTAGTACCTTAATTGTGGTTTCCAACCTAGCCTCACCTTTATGCAGAGGCTACATGCCGGCTATGCTACCTTCATTTGTCCCTGAATGTAGCCGTATAAAGCTTCGTCAAATGTAGTTGTGTAGACAAGTATTTATAATCAATGTGGTCGATTTTCTCGTGGATCCCCGATCCCTGCAGATAATAGCACAATAACACGGCCCCTACACGGGTAGCAGTTAGCGTGGAACCGTTTATACCCTATCCTGGCGAAAGGAAATCGATGGACAGACTGAGTTAATTATGAGAAAATCAATTAAGAGGAGGGGATTTCGGCTTTATAAGTCCAAGCTCTGAGCAGGCACCGGCAGAACAGCAGTGGAAACGGGACATGGACGCTCCTAAACCGGCTGGTTTTGTCATTGTGCCGGTGCGGCTGCCCTCTCCTTTTCGAACGGAGCTTTCCACGATGCACAACAGAGGAGCTTTGGCTAATTACCAAAGCAAAGCAAAATCTAAGAACGGGAGACATACTGAAAAGACAACTGACTAATTCACGACTGTTGACTGATGTTTTATTTCGTGGTTGGGCGTTAAGACTATAGCTATCACTGATTTGATTTGAGGCCATGGCAGGCTGAAATTAGATTTTGCGTTTAGGCCTGTCACCTACACTACTTTCTTTTTAAGTGTGTGTGTGTGTGTGTGTGTGTGTGTGTGTGTGTGTGTGTGTGTGTGTGTGTGTGTGATAGAGAGAGTTTTAGCCGTGCACAAGCAAATTGCAATTATTGTGATTGATCAAAAGTCAGCACGTGATATGGCCTGTGTTTAATTACAGTGACAAACAGACATAAAGGGAAATACGAAGAGGGAAAACAGACCCATGAAGGCGAAAAAGCTACACACATGAAATTGTGGCTTAAACGTTAATGAAGAGAGTAAATGGACGAGAGTGGTCAGCAGGCCAATCAAATCTATTGGATGCAGGGAAAGTGTAGTTGAGCTGTTGGCTATAAGCTATGTGTCTGGTTGAGCAGTTTGCCAGACTAGCTATCTGCATTTTCATCACTTTAAAATGATGCTGTTCCACCTGTCGTGACTTTACACTAAACTTCAAATATGGTTTTGTGTAGCCTACTAGCATATTCGAATATTCTAACTTTGTTCAGGAGATCACAACGGGGTGAAACAATTGTAGCCACTTATACTGTTGCCTATAATCATTCAGTTAGGGTAGACATTTAACTTTTCCAAGTTTGATCTTTGTGAAAGACCTAGGTCTGTATGGCTTTTAAGTGTACTGTAAACCTGTCTATTAGTGATTGTTTAGGGCGAGAAAATTAAATACAATTTTACATCCTGTTTTTTTTATTTGGGACACCTTGTCAACGTGCGTGTGTTTGGGTGTGTGACTGTGTTTGTGTGTGTGTGTGAGTGTGTGTGTGTGTGAGAGAGAGAGAGTGTGTGTGTGTGCCCAATTTGTTCACATTTCACTGTTATTGCAAATGTAATTTTGCTTACAATTACCATCCACATTCATATTTGCATTTAGTCTATTAATGAACTTAAACACCTGTGTAGACGTTGCAAATAGTTTTTTGTACAACTCATCATGCATTGTTTATGTTTAACTGAGAATGCCTTAATTAAACATTAACATTTCAAAATAATTTATAATAATAACGAACATAAGTAATTTTCCAAGTAACAGCGTTAATCAAATGTTTTCCAACGCTGACAAGCTTACACTTAAGCTATTCATAAACACTTGCATACTCAACAACCTACATAAAAATAAGTCTGGCGTTTCTTCAACTACATTCAGCCTGTTTTAGCCTCTTTAAAAATATGTTATTTTCACTAAAGTAAATTTACACAAAGGAGAAATCATATGCGGACAACATAAGGTTTGGCTGATCTCTTTTGCACATCTGGTAAAAAATCCAGTAGCCCACACGTAGCCTACTACATGTTTTTCTAGGACACCAGAAAAACGATTGGACATTATTTTCTTATTTCCCATCATTTGAAAATGTTGCTAACATCTCGAAAACAACAACCGATGTATTATTAGGCGCTTCCTAAATAAAACCATTTGAAAGGACATTACAGTAATGTCGGATTGTAATAATATAAAATTACATATTAAATGTATGACGAGTGAAAAGCACGACGACGATGCAAGAATTGAATCAGCCCAAGGGAGCATTCGAGAAAAGTAAAATATGGCCGCATAAAAATAGAATGGTTAATAGTCTAACTTTTAGACATAAGGCTAAGGAACATGATTTAATTCGTTTCAAAAGATCTTTTGAACATTGCCTATTTAGCCTAAGTGTTACAATGTAGAGTATCATTGTGAACGTCGAAAAGTGGAGGTGGAAAGTAGGCTTTAAGTTATGTGAAACACAGTATTTACACTGAAAAAAACTAGGAAACCTTAGAGCACGATTTACTGTTAGATACACTGTTAGACATTTTTAATTGACAGACCGTTAAATTAGCTAATAGGTTGTCTTTAAAAACGATTGAACTCCAAATCATATAGGCTATTTTGGATGTCAACATACTCTATTGTGGGTTTACTGGTTTACTGGATGTTCAGCTTTAGTATCTCTCCAATAATTTCTGTAGCCATTTTTATTTTATTGTAGGCTACTGATTCATTCATTATTTTAGGTTACTGAGACGGTACGTTTTCCTACGGTCCTCCTAAACAACCTGGTGTATGTGATACATATCACTCTAAATTTGAAACAAAAAGCACTTGGTGTTTTGATTATTTGAATCAGTTTGTGTTCAATTTATCAGCAAAACCCAGGCCAAGGTTGTCTATGGAATACTGTTAGGCTACAGTATAGACTCAACTGCATGCGGTGTTAAAGATTATTCGTCCATGAAGAATCCTTTCAATACATTTCCTCATATTGCTGTTGTATTTCCAATCAGTATCAGCACCACAGGCCATACAGACATTAATCCATTTTCTGCGCACGATTCCTTTCCCAAATGGTCTGCCAGTTCTCTGTAGCCCCGTGCACAATGCAGTAACGACCCCCAGGGTCAAAGGGCGCTTGGCCAGTTCCTCAATTAAGGCGGAAAGATTGCAATTGCACGTCGCACCATTTTTATGACAACGCTTACCGGTTAGACCATGCACCACATTTGAACGTTTTTCCACGCAGGCTATTCAATATTGTGATATTTCTTTCACGAATTAGGTTACATTCGTGAAAGTTTCACTTGGACACTTTTTCTGACTGGATAATGTATGTTCCTTTAATGAAAAAATATATAAAATATTGATTCATGATTCATGTAAATTTGAATGTAGGCCAACTTATATTTGAACTTGTAACAAATAGTATACATTTAGGTATTTTCTTTCTTTCATTCCTTTTTTTATTATTCTTTTTTTACATTGTTTGATAGATTTTTGTGCAGTAGTAGAAGGATAATCATCACACCCATTGTGGTTTAAATTTTTATTTTAAATGTGATCTTTGGTCATTCCGTTTAAAATGGTCACATATTTGGGCATTTCTTTGGATCATTGCTATTTTAACTGTGTGAGTAGTTGTGAATACTTTTTCCACACACATTTGAATTATATTCATTTTAAACAGAGAAATAGCAAAGGGATGTATCATTTCCCCTCACTTCTGAAACAGGCGTCCCGCATCACTTACCACTCTTGGTTATTGGATAGTACCCAAAGTGATTCACAATCATCGCTTTATCGATTACCTGATAAATGGTAGTAATCAGTTGAAAACACAGCATCGGCAATCTGCGTCTCGTCTGTCCCTCGGACGCTGTCACGTGGCCAGGAGGCGTTATCTACGGAAAGAGGGCTTCAGCTGGTGACAAGGAAGAAGTGATAAATTGATCAAAAATGACCACAATGAAACTGGGCCTCTTGTGCTTGCTGACACTCACGTCCCTCCTGTGATGGTGTCTGTGGTCTCGGGCTGGTTAGAATACGATCAAGCTCAGGGGTCAGGGGTCGGTTTCATCCCAGACAGATGACCCCGGGAGACGCGGTGACCTCTGTGGTCAAACAGTGGCGGGGGGGTGGTTGCCGTGGGGACAGGGGGGAGGGGAAAGGTGGTGGAGGAAGAATGAGGGATGGGGAAAAGGAGAGAAAGAGTGAGAGGCAAGGAATGATGATTGTCGTTTAATTTATCTTTGAGGTTTGGTCGTTGTTTTACTTATGGTCTCCACAGACTTTGGTCTCTCGTTCAGCCTGAAGGAGTAAATTAACACCCCGACCCTTAAATTATGACCCCCTCCCACCTCTACCACGGCCCACCAGGACACACACACATATTCTGACATTCAAACAAAACACACCGATTTATTTTCCTTCCTTCCTTCCTTTCTCTCTTTTGTGGTCACCTCTGTCTCTCTCCCTTTCTCTCTCTCTCTCTCTCTCTCTCTGGGGAGGGGGGGGTCAGGCTTCTAATCAACGCATCACCAGGGATACACTACTACTACCTACTGTCCTTCTTGTGGTCACCTCTCTCTCTCTCTCTCTCTCTTACTCCTCTTTCACACTGTCTCTCTCTCTCACACACACACGTAACATACACGGGACAGTGGAGAAAGTACGCTGAACACACACAATCTTCTGTTGCCGCTCACACCTCTTCCACCATCGCCCTGTATAATGCTTCAGGTTGTGACACTGCGTACGGTCGTCATGGTTTCTCTGTTATGGGATCTTCCACAACGATCATCACAAAGCTAAGGGCCACCGTAGACCACCACTCAGAACCAGACCCAGAACCAGACCCAGAAGCTCCTTACCTACAGATTTATCTCCAGCTCCATGTGGAGACCACTAGCCCCCATGGCCCCACCTTCACATTGCCAGATGATAGATAAGGGTAGAGCAGTCAGCAAGGGCTGTAGTACCTCACCTCGACCTGTGAGTGGGAGTAGAGAGCAGGCTGTCTGGCTCGATTAGCTTTCCTACCTGTCTTGTAGTCGGCAGAGGAAGAAGAGAGTGGAGAGGAGGAAGGGAGTGGAGAGGAGGAGAGCTAGGGGGAAGTTGCCCTGGAGGAGAGGGAGGACAACGGAGGAAAAATATATATTTTCATCCCAGAGATCTTTCCATCAAAGCCCAAGTCTGGGTCTTTTCTCTCTCACTCTCTCTTCATCCCTCTTTCTCCCCAGTCCTCCGTCACTTTGTCCCTGGCTCACCCACACCCCTAATCCTCCTGCTCTCGCCCGCACTCGTTCCTTAATCCCAAGCCTAGATCTCTCTCCCTCAACACCCCTTTCCCAATTGTTCTCATTCTCCTTCCCTCCTTTTCCTCTTCTCCTCCGCCTATCGCTCGTGAACAAGACAACCCCCCCCCCCCCCAACATAACACTGTTACACACTTCACACTTGACCGTGATGGAGAGCGGGCTCTGACATTGTTATATGTGTTTGGTATTTTTAGAAAGCGGTTGTTAGTCGTAGGCTAAGAGGTAGCATTTGCTGAAATAGCAGTAGCCTACAATTTCCTCATTTCTTTTCTGTCTCTCGTTTTTCTATATTTTATTTCTTTCCCTTCAGTCTTACCTTGTCGTCATCATCCACTCATCTAATTTGGGCCGCAGTCGTCCTTTGTGCTTTACCTCTCCCTCGTTTCTTTGTTCTTTACATTACTCCATCGCCATGACACAAACAGCATAATTGCCAGTAGCCTGAATTGACAAAACAATTTCCAGTTCTATCTATGCAGCCGTTTAGTATTGACAACAGATAAGACTCAGTTACGGCAGGCTAAATTCACACCTTTGCAGTTCCACATGTGAACATTACCAGGAGTGATTTGTCTTCCTGGCCATCCTCACATCCAACTCACACCAATTTAGACACTGCAGCGATTCAGGTGGAGGTGGACAATTCTTGGCCACTCTTTGACAGTAATTGATTTCCAGTTTCGGAGCTGGGTAATTTTTTTTCTCTGTTGTGTTCATGTTAGAGTCTTCTCTGTTTTGTTGTTTAATGCTACTAACAATATTAACAATTATAACAATATTATTTATTGGGTTAGACGCTGACACTTGCCTTCCATGAAAGAATCCCTGTGTAAAAATGTACAGAATTTTGTTTTGCTTTTCCATGTCCCTGGCCAGGTCATGGCTGGGCACTTGTCCCTGGCCAGGACATGGCTGGGCACTTGTCCCTGGCCAGGTCATGGCTGGGCACTTGGACCTGGCCAGGACATGGCTGGGCACTTGTCCCTGGCCAGGACATGGCTGGGCACTTGTCCCTGGCCAGGACATGGCTGGGCACTTGTCCCTGGCCAGGTCATGGCTGGGCACTTGGACCTGGCCAGGACATGGCTGGGCACTTGTCCCTGGCCAGGACATGGCTGGGCACTTGGACCTGGCCCCTGGGTGCTGCTGTGATGGCCGTAGTGTCCCTAAGAGGACGGACAGCAGGGTGAGATAAAGGCAGAGACGAAATTCTCCTGTGGACGCCGTGGCACACGCATTCGTTCCTCCGCTCCCTGAACGCGTGTGTTTGTGTGTGTGTGTGATTGTGTGTTCACCATCGTGAGATTAATGAAGGTTTCTTCTCCTTCTTCTTAGTTACTTCAGAGTCACGGTTTATTTCGAGCAGAGTTTGAGTTTTGTTGTGTCTGTTATTTCAGGACTATGTCAGTACACTACCTTTGTGAGCTAGCCTGTTTTTTTGTGTGTCACATACGACTCAGGACCTTTTTGCAATTTCAACTTGTTCAGATAAAGTACATAATATGTATATGCTTCACATGCCCTCTCAGCACTGGTCTACTGTCAGAGATAAGAGCAGCAAGTCTATCACGCATTACCAAATGGGATATGTTTTCTCAATCTGTCAATGGTTTCCTATTGTAAAAGGCTTCATTTCGGCTGAGCTATGGAAGTCTCAGGACATCAATATGGCTGAGCAGGATAAGAGGAGAGAGCCATATTCTGAGTCTCTATCACTTTCACCCCCACCCATACCCTGCAAGTTTGTGTGGTTGCAGATATTGGGCCCTGGGCGAGAAATTGGGATTCCGTTTTCCTAGAATGGCAACACACGTTTTTCAGAGTGGAATAGGACTGTTATATGGAACAAATGCATCCGGACTACCCTGACCCTCTTTGTAACCCCCCCCCCCCCCCCCCCCCCCCACACACACACACACACACACACACACACACACACACTCACTCTCTCTCTCTCTCTCTCTCTCTCTCTCTCTCTCCATCATTGCCATGGCAGCATGGAGGAGGAGGTATGGATTAGCCTTAAATGCAGGATTGTGTTGACTATGCCATGACTACTGCTCCTGCTGGGCCTACCGTGAACTAATACATACACACACACACATACACACACGCATACACACACACACACACACATACACACACACATAAAAACACACACGCTAGCTACACCATGGAAATACTGTCTGGAGAAGACAGAAATCCAGTTATATTCATACGCCTCTCACTTCCATTCTGTGTTTAACGTGTGAAAAGCAATTGGTGAAAAGGATGTCAGAGAGAACGGGAAAGAGA
This sequence comes from Osmerus mordax, assembly GCF_038355195.1. Classification (NCBI taxonomy): domain Eukaryota; kingdom Metazoa; phylum Chordata; class Actinopteri; order Osmeriformes; family Osmeridae; genus Osmerus; species Osmerus mordax. The sequence continues at coordinate 2,801,623 of NC_090055.1, forward strand.
GACAGAGATAAACAGAGAGAGAGGGAAACAGATGGAGAGAGGGAGGATGAGAGAGATGGCTATGCTTGGTGCATTGCTTTGGGTGTCACAGTACAATGTGCATGGATGATAACTGATTCCAAAAAACATGCATGAATCCGATTTGGCTTTTGAAAGTATCATGTTTGAATCTGATTTGCAAGTAGCATTTGCAAGAGGATTCCACAGTATGCCCTCAACGAATTGGCGCAGGCTTGTATATTCAATGCTTTTCCAAATGTGCACTCATTCAGCTTTGAAAATATACAGTATGTATTTTTAAATATTTCTAATCGATCTTCAGAGAGACTTATTCGGTGCGTACAGGTTGGTTTGGAAAACGCTATTTGTATGGGTGTGATTCACTTAGCCTGTGAGGAAGACTGAAGCTGGAAGTTGTCAGTGCGTAGCTGTGTAGTGTTATTTCACAGATGCACACTAGCAAAGCGCTGGTGTTACTGCGGCTATTGTTTTTTCTAACTTCTCCTATTTTGAGCCTTTCATTTTTTACACAGGGGGAAAATGAGGAAGAACAAAACCAACATATGAAAAGTAAGACATGACAGAAGGAGGTGGTGTGGGAGGGGGAGAGAGGAAGAACAGAACAGGGAGAGGCAATCTCGGAAAACAAGAGGGCTTTCAAAAGTAGGGGATGAAAGCTAGTCGGCCTGTTATTTTTGAGAAATGATCCTTGTGTAGTGCCCCTCTTAAGAGCCAGGTACATATCATTTCATCTTCCTGGAGAGACATGGCATGTAGTCTTGCTTGAGCACTTTGAGTCTGAGTAACACCATCGTAACAATTCCGTTTGGGGTGTATTTTTCCAAATTACAGGAAAGCTGAAATTTGTGTGACATGATATGATTTTGTCTCTGTATCTGTGATAACCACGAAAATGTCATTGATTTTGGACTTTGCTCTAAATGGTTTAGCAGTATAAAAAAAAATAATTACATCACCAAGCACGATCTTATCCAAACGCTTTAACACAGAGTTGGCAGTCAATTATTTTGATTATTAGAAGCCGCCATTTTGTCTCCGGCTCAAACAATAGCAGATTTACACGTGTCGGCGTCGTCTCACCAATGGCTGCAGCCTTGTGTTAGATTGAAACTGGCGTCCACGCGGAGCCATTTTGAGTCCCCTCTCTGACCTCTCTGTGTAGCCAAGGATCCAGCCGGGGAGGTCAGGCTGCTGCAGTCTGCTTGGAGAGGGGGGAGGCTTCCTCTCAACACTCCCAATCACAGGCCGGCTTGCCGTCCAACAGGAGTCACAGACGTGCCTTTTGTCAAGACTTATGAAATATATACGTCTTTCTTTGTGTGTTTGTAAAAATAATTTGTATTTCAGTGCGCAAGTAGTATAAACATATCCAACTTGAATAACCTCTCCCGTGTGTGTCTGTGTGTGTGTTTTTTGCGTGTGTGTCTGTGTGTGTGTTTTTTGCGTGTGTGTCTGTGTGTGTGTTTTTTGCGTGTGTGTGTGTGTGTATTTGCATGTGTGTGTGTGTTTTTTGCGTGTGTGTCTGTGTGTGTGTTTTTTGCGTGTGTGTCTGTGTGTGTGTTTTTTGCGTGTGTGTCTGTGTGTGTGTTTTTTGCGTGTGTGTCTGTGTGTGTGTTTTTTGCGTGTGTGTCTGTGTGTGTGTTTTTTGCGTGTGTGTGTGTGTGTATTTGCATGTGTGTGTGTGTTTTTTGCGTGTGTGTCTGTGTGTGTGTTTTTTGCGTGTGTGTCTGTGTGTGTGTTTTTTGCGTGTGTGTCTGTGTGTATTTGCATTTGTGTGTGTGTGTGTGTGTACATGTGTGTATGTGTGTGTGTACATGTGTTGCCTACAGCGAGGGAGACGGTTGTTTTGGTATCGGAATGTGCTCGTGTTTTTGTGTGTTCAACATGTGTCTTCCGTATCAATAGGTTAATAGCGGCACTGTCACTTTCATTGACTGCCTGATTAGTTGGTGTGTTCACTAATCCACACGGGGGCGGAGAACTATTGGCTTTCTCATTGATTTTAGCACGGCGAGCAGACAGAAGATAGAGAGAGGGGAGATCTATTGATTGACCCCCAAATTAGCCCCCCCCAACCACCCAACTTCCCACTAGCCAACCCCCCATCCGCGTCTCTCCTGCCCGATCCAATTGTCTTCATTGGACGGCTTGGCTGCCAAACAACTCAATCTGATTGGACACTTCAGTGAGTTTTTTTTTTTACAAATTTTTACCGTGTTTGTGATTTCTGAAGTCCTGTT
>NC_090055.1:2805525-2873025 GCF_038355195.1 Osmerus mordax
TCAGTTGATTAGAGTAATGAAGCGATTATGTGTTTGAAACACAATTTGCTGCTTTGTACGCTCGAATGAATGTGTGCGTATAGCCTCGTGCAAGGGAGAGACTGCGTTTTGCTAGACACCAAATATAGATAAACCAAATATTACGCAAATCCAAATACGACTATTATATTTGCTTGCCTTTTGACAGTTATTTGTCTGCGCGACTACATTTTGTGTTCTTGTAATGTAACGATATTAACTGTCTTCTTTCAAAGAGAATACAAAGCTATAGTGACGCTACAATGGGCTCTAGGATACAGTGACTATTTCCATGCGTTTATATAGGGAAACATCGTACAGTGAAAGGAGATTAAGGATACAATCCTGTCAGAACAGTTCGAAGGTTTCTCAGACAATACAGCCTTTGTATTGCAGCTTTTTACTGTACACCTGCATCCGATATCAGTCGAAAGAATCCTTAACAACGGGCTTGTTATACTATGCCTTTATTTTGGCCTATGACAACTTTTTCTGGTAGCATACAATAAGCTAAGGTCAGGTTTCCTCTCTATCCGTCTGTGTGTTGTCTGGAATGTGGCAAAGGCTATTTCATTAATTGTTCCACACTGAGGGACACCGGTTATATGTTCTATGCACATTTACACCAAAAGTCATGCCAACAGAAGCAGACTTACACAAATGTAAATAGAACAATATCGGCACAACCTTATTGTGTACACGTCAACCAATAACGAATGTTTTAAGTTCTCGATACCAAATATATTCCAAACGCTGTCTACCTGAACAACGAACGAAGATACAGAAGAGGTCTTGTCTCAACAATTCTGAAAGATTATTAACAAAACCAGAGGACGGAAGAAGATCATGTTTGTTCCCTTGCACGGTGCCGTTCGTGTTTCAGAGAACTGCCCCTGACCTCAACGCCTGGCGTCTCAAGTCCCGCTGGCCCCACGTTCTAACTCCGGTAAGATATTTTCAATTTTTCCTGCCACTTTTCCACCATGTCGGTGAGACTCAGTCATGCATACCCGCCCCACCTTGAGACTTCACGTCGCGCTCTTCCCGGTGCCGACAATGGTCTTTGAACGGAAAGTGCTGGCTGCTGGGCACACACTTACTCACAGGTTCATAAACCTCCATCTCCGGTTTGAAGGCTGAAATACACTCCTCTCTACTACCTCCCTTTAAATGTCTACATTATGCAGCCAGTGTGCACAAATGTCCAGTTTGCTTGTCGATAACTGCGTTAAATCTCCTTTTATAGTCTCCCGTTTTCTTCAAAGAACACGTGCGCGTGGTGCATCACGGTGGAATCGTCGGTGTTCATCCTTACAATATCACCCGGCTGTGTCCCTCTCCTCCGTGTGTGTTTTAATCTCTTCTCTCCTTCTCCGTCCTTTCTCTTTCCTCCACTCCCTGCGCTGTGCCTCAACCCCCGACTCCCCCGAACTAGACTCTCGGCAGGCAGGGAATATTCATGCCAACTTATCGATCCTGTGAGATCGATTCCTGTGCCGGTGAAAGCAGAGAGAGAGGGAGAGATAGAAACAGAGAGTGGTGAACGGAGATGGGCGGATTGGAGGAAAACAAGGAAAAGATAACAGTTGTTCCGTTTATTTTTAATCTTTTTGAGGCTGTGCTATATTCGTCTGTGTTCTAATTCATACATAGGGCTGCAGTTTACTGAATAGGCCAACGCCATTAGGCTACCCTGCGCGTGATTTGATGTAGCGGAGATTTCGGTGTGAGGATAGTGCTTTCATCTTTGCGACCATTAACAGTGTACTTCCAGGGACCATTTCTCTATCCCAACGCTCGTCTGTTTACTGTGACAGACTGTGGCTGGCAAGTCGCTAGACACGAGGATGGGATGCAGAGAGGGGGAGGGCACCCACAGAGGCGAGGGCGCCGTCTGCGTTTCATCTGCGCTGAAGCGGAATAAGAGGACTCATGGTGGGGGCAGCCAGCCCCGGTCTCCGTGTGTTAGTGGCTGTCGGTGTGTCACTGTGTGGCTCCGTCGACCCCTGCAGCTCGAGGGCTCTCCGACGTGCGGCAATGTCTCAAAATATTTTCTTATCAAGGGAGGGGAAGGATGCGTAATAATACTTCCTCCACTCCCCGTTTATGCGAACAGCCAGGGAGGGATGTTAGAGGAGGGAGCTGATGGAAAATAGAATTCAGAGGTAATGGGCTGTTATTTTCCGATGCCTTGCTGTATTAAAGTAATTCAGCAGCGCGTATACATATCACGCGTATCAGTGCGTAATGGTGCGTAAATATGGCTCGGTATGCACCTTGGCCGACGGCTGATCTCTTAAAGAGACAGACACCCTTCCGAAGTGCCTCGCCTTCTTCGCTAAACCTCTAATTTTCAGATCTGTTCCGAGGCCCATTTGATTCCAAAGTGGAGAGTTTCACTCATCCTTCATGCACTGAGTCTGGCTGGAGAGGGTGTTTATGTTGGTTGGTGATGTGTGAGAGGGGGAGGACAGGAGAGAGAAATCGAGAAAAGAAGGGAATGCAGGGGGATGCGAGGGACCTGTTACCTGGTGTGTATCTCTAGAGATTGCACACCAAAGACAAGGAAGGGAGAGAGAGAGGAGAGAGAGAGAAAGAAAGAAGCGAATATGCTAGGAAGAAGAAGGCGGAGTTTCGCGCTCCGCGGGTTGAAAAATGGCGATTGTCAGAGTGAGATAAAAAAAAAAAAAGAGAGAGAGAGAGAGAGAAAAAGAGAGAGAGAGGAGCCGGTGAAAGTAAAAGCAGATGACAGGGTGAAAAATGAGTAGCGGGAAGAAAACCCAGTTTGAGCGGGAGAGGTGAGAGTAAACCGTGCATGAGCCATTAGGGCTGTCCACAACAGCATCTGCATCGGCGAGGAAACTGATGGCCTCTGCCACGCGCGCTACCGCTCTTCCTACATTGATATGATAATAAGGACTCCTAACGTATAAGGCTCGTGCTGTTGGCTGGAGACAGACAGGTAGATCCAGCCTCCAGCTTCCTGGCTGTTAGTCTATTACTGAGTCTCTTCTTCTGAGGGCTAGAGGTCCTTCAGAAGTCACCGATGTTGCGTGAATGCCCCTTATAGTCCAGTGAAGCATTTTGCGCAGTCACACACACACTCATACACTAACACACACACACACACATTACATCTCAACAATGCACATAATGGTCAGGGCCATTTTCTATCAAGAGTGCACTTGAGTGGAGGACATGAACTAGCTCATTGGCGGATGCCTTGTCTGAGGGTCAAAGGTCACAAGAGCAAAAGAGTGTCAGGACCCACGCCGACACCCCCCACCCCAGCGCCAAATCTTTTTGTTGTCTTTGCGGTTTCACGTTTCACATTCCACGAACACCACTGACACTTAACTCCTGTGGGGGTTACAAACACACAGAACGACAGAGGTTGTGATGCATCATGTCACATGTTACATGCGTGTTAGCCTGTTTTCCACCTGGTTAGATGTCCTGATACAAGCGGTTGTTCTATATTTAATGTCATTGTGTCTGAGGTTGTGCTGTGGGTGGGTGGGTGGGTGGGTGGGTGGGTGTGAGTGCGTGTAAAGTGGTTTTTAAACCATCAGCACTAACTGGTGTATGAAAGTTTAATGTGAAGGACATACAGGAACACCTCACAGGGAGGTTTATATGATATGAGAGGATGGTACTGATACTGTAGTCTCTTTTAGGTGTACACACACACACACACACATATAACCACACATTACCTATGCCACACACTCTCTGTCACACACCATTACACACACACTCTAATACACCCATATACCTTCTCAGTTGCTCACACACACACACACACACACACACACTCACCTCAGGCTCTCCCTGTGTGGGCTATGCGGATGGACTTTATAAATCCATGTGTCTGGGCTTATCAAATGTGCTTTAAACGCTCCACTGATCAGTGTATCTAAGTGTGCTTCATAAAACATATTTTATCGTTTTTCCAATAAACACGGTATCGTTTTGCATTGATCTGTGTGTCAGGATTTCTCTGTCTACACCCGGGGTGTAGAGGAGAGTTTTCCGTACCTCTGTCCATGCCACTTGAGTGTATGTTCATGCATGCATGTGAGCGTTCCACTGTCAATCATGTGAGCCTATTTATGTGTTTACAGATTTGTTTGTGTGGAGGCGTGTGTTTGGGAAAATGCATGTGTATGTATTTCTGTGTGTTTCTGTGTGTGTGGATTGGTGCGTTGTGGGAGGACACGCGTCACAGTGTTAACGTGATTGCAAATGACAAAATGTCAACCTGGGTTTGTTAGGAACATAATGGGGAATCAATAGACACAAGAAAGATGTCAATACTACATGCCTTATTGCATTAAGCTACCTCTCTCCTTCCCTCTGGTCCTCTCCTCCTCTCTCTCTGTCCCTCTCTCTCTCTCTCTCTCTCTCTCTGTCTCTCTCTCTCTCTCTCCAGCTCTCCTCCACGAGACAATCAATTATCTTTCTCTCTCTGCCTCTCTCTCTTCCTCTGGTTTTCTTTCATTCCCTCTATCTCTCCATCTTGGCGTAAAATTAGGCCGCAGTCAGTCTGAGTGTCCAGAGCACCCTTTAATGCGGTCATCAGTAACACAGAGGATCCGATGAAACAGGTGGCTGAGCGGTGAGGGAATCGGGCTAGTAATCCGAAGGTTGCCAGTTCGATTCCCGGTCATGCCAACTGATGTTGTGTCCTTGGGCAAGGCACTTCACCCTACTTGCCTCGGGGGAATGTCCCCTGTACTTACTGTAAGTCGCTCTGGATAAGAGCGTCTGCTAAATGACTAAATGTAAATGTAAATGAACAGATCACAGTATGATTCACATTCCTTTTGGAGATCACAGCGAAAATCTGTTATCTGAATACTCCACGGACCTCCTAAAGACCAAACGCTTCTTTCTAGATTCTTTACAGACCACCCATTAACCTTGGTTTATATTGAGTATTGAGTATGAACTGTATACTGTTCAGTATGTCTATATGTATGGACATTATACTGTATGTGTACGTGTATATGGGCAGTATGCATGTATGTGTAGAAGTACTGTAATTGGATTCCACTATTGCTATGACTCCAACGTTGGTGCGTGCGACACAAGCTCAAATGCACACGTGTAATAGCTTGTGTGTGTGTTTCACGTCCATGTGATGCATCCACATTTGTGTGTGTATGTATGTTTGTGTGTGTGTGTGTGTGTGTGTATGTATGTATGTGTGTTGATGTATGCGTATGTGTTTCAATGTGTATGTGTTTGTGTTGTGTGTGGTGAGCGTGCATGTGTATGTATGCTTGTCTGTGTGTTGATGTATGTGTCTGAATGTGTGTGTTTGTTTACATGTGTGTGTGTTTGTGCCGTGGCCTGCCTCCTGCTAATGTAGTATTAATGCTGATGAAGTCCCAGACCTCATTAGCGCCAGTGAGAGGTATCGAGTTTCTCCATGGGAGAACTGGCCCTGGACACCAACTCAACGCTGCCCCTTCCCCCCCCATTATACCATTATTACCAATTACTGAACTCAGACACACACACACACACACACACATTCTCTCTCTCTCTCTCTCTCTCTCTCTCTCTCTCTCTCTCTCTCTCTCTCTCTCACATATACAGACAATATTGCAGCATGACCATCTACCATAGTTCACCCGCAAACACATTCACCGCAGCATGACCTTTACACAAACAAGCCCTCCCTGCTCCAGCCACACACCCCCACACACACACATACACAAACTTGTTCAAAACACATTCTCCCGAGCCACAATATGACCTTTAACATGTGTGCTTGTACACAAATACAAACACACACTCACTAAAACATGCCAAACATGCTCCCACACTCTCACAAAGTAATAGATGATTACAATGATTATGCACTTACCAAACAGGTACTGTGATCATATGCTGTATAGCTGAGTAGCTTAACCCATTATACCCACTGAGGTAAAGAGGCAGACTAGGGTTTTTTCTCTCCCTGTTTTTCTCTCACACGCTCTCATTCTCTTACTCACTTTGGTTTTCCTCTCCCTCTCTCTAACTCACACACACACACACACACACACACACACACACACACACACACACACACACAATGATGTTTACTGTGGTGTGGCTAGCCAGTGTGTCAGTGAAATGCAGCCCAGCATTATTCCTAATCAGCGGCTGGGTGAGCAGGCCACTTAATCAGCCCCTATTCCCCCGGAGACCAGGGAGAAGAGGGGGATGGAGGGGGGGGGAGTCGGAAGAGAAGGGGGAGAGAGAGAGGGGGGTGGGGGGGGGTCAGGCTTCTAATCAACGCATCACCAGGGATACACTACTACTACCTACTGTCCTTCTTGTGGTCACCTCTCTCTCTCTCTCTCTCCTCTCTCTCTCTCTCTCTCTCTCTCTCTCTCTCTCTCTCTCTCTCTCTCTCTCTCTCACCCTTTCACTCTCTCTCTCTCTTTCTCCCCCTCTCTTTCTGTTGCTAAAACGCAAACACATGCAACAACCTCTGAAGCACACTTGACCTACACAAAGAGTGGCAAAGCATCCCGTGGAGCTATAGATTGAGTGTGTGTGTGTGTTTGGTCGTGGTCGGTCAGTCCGAGAGGTGGACGAGAGTCATACACCCCACGGGGCCAATCACACAAATCACCAGGGCTGAGTAAGACAAGCCTTTTCAGCCTTGTTGACAGTACAGTTAACTGTTGATTGTGGTGCTATTTTCATTAGTCTGAAGACTATTCCAATATCTTGAGATTTTTGTTTTGTTCTCTACATCTGCTCCATACGACCCTGGCAGTTTGCAGCACAGAAATAAAAAATGTTTGCAGTGAAATGTAAAGGGCCCTTTTGGCCAGTGGAGATGTCCGTTGGCTTGTAACCCTAGCGACGAGGCTCCTCCCCCTCTTCTTCCTCTGGGGTTGATTGCTGCTGGCTTTCACCCCTGCAACCCTGTTCATGTGCTGGTACATTTAGATAATAAAAAAGACCAATAAAATCCAGATGTTTGATTGGGTCCATCCCCACACCCAACCCCACCCCCAGTGCCCACCCCCAGCCCGACACGAAAGACACCTAAATCAGAGGGTCCTTCTCTCTATTTCATTTAGCTGATAAGATTTATGATAATGAAGGGGTCCTGTTAACCTTTGGGTTCCACGGCTGTCCTTCAGTCTGCCTGAGTGAAAGCGAGGGCCCGGTATGTGAGCGAGTGTGTAGGTTTTCTCCGAGGGTCTTCTTTCTGCGAGTGCGGCAGGCATGTGGAGAGTACCCAGTATTACACAGTTTCACACACACACACACACACACACATCCAGAACAACTGTTCTGAAAAAATTATGTTTAATCTCCCCTCCCCTCTCAGCTCCTTCACGTTTTCCTCTCCAGTTATCCCCTTCATCCCTCCCCTACCCCCCCCCCCCCCCCCCCCCCCCCCCCCCCCCCGGCAGGAGCCTTCTCTTCTGAAATTGTTGTACTTTCCCCTTTCATCTGCTTGCACAATCCTTTTCAGCATTCTTTTATTTCTTTCACTTTTCCATATTTCCCTCCTCTCTTTTATTCTCCTTCAGTGCCGAGAAGAGTCAGGGTGTGTGCACAAAAATCACAAGTAGCGTCTGTTTTGGGGGGAAATCACAAATTGAATATGTTTTATTACTTTGCTTATTTGAAACTAGGGGCTATTGGTTCTAGATTGAGGTATTTGGCTTGTAGAAAAGCAGTTCCTTCAAACAGATGTCTTAGTGCCTATTTTCACCAGCCACATCCAGCCCAACTGTAATCTGTAGTTTGCTTGAGAGATTAGGGGAGTGGGTGGGAGGAATGGAGGGAGAGAAGGAGTGAAGGGGACCCCTCCTTGCCCTGTACAAGGGGTACACCCCTCTGTCTCTTTGTCTGCCTGTGGAGGGGGGCAGGGGGGTTAGGGGCCTGCGGGTGTGGAAGGGGAGTGACTAAGTGACCTCTCTCTCCCCTTTCTTTTGACTATCCCGTGTTCCGTCCATTTTGTCGCACACGTCCCTCCGCCCTCCCTCTCCTTTCATTCTCTTTCGTTCCCCTCTTTTTCAGCTTGGCTGAGTTCACCATGGTTCTCTCTCTCTCTCTCTCTCTCTTATTTTCTCCCTCCCTCCATCCCTATCTCTCTCTTTCCGTTTCTTTCTTTCTGTCTTTCCATTCCTTCCTTTCTCCGTTTCCCTCATGTCCTCATTCTCACTCCACCTCCCTCCCTCCCCCCTCCCTATTCCTCCCTCCCTTTCTACCTCTCTTTGCTGTGATGCGCAGAGCGATGACAGGGTTTCCAAAGTAACTGTAGGACACATTAAGGCCCATAAAATACTGGACCCATGGCTGCACTCTTAACCGCTAGTCAGAGGTAGTGTATAAAAGTGAGTTTAAATGACTCTGTGATTACACAGGAATGGAGGAGACAGAAAGAAAGAGAAAGGTGTTTTGAGAGGAGGAGAGTTGGTGAGGAGGAGGAGGAGGAGGGCTGTTAGGAAATATTTTTTCGTAAAAATGAGAGTGAAGAAAAAAAAAACTAAAAGGAAATGGACGAAACACAACTCAAATCCCTGCAGGCCCCCGTCCCCCGTTGGACAAATTCCTAATTGGCCACATGCTGCCTTGAGTGACAGGTGTAATCATCAGTCAAATTATGACAGAGGGATAGGGGTTTGAGGCGACAGGAGGGGGAAGAGAGGGGAGCGAGGGAGGAACAACATTGAAAGGAAGTGCTTTGATCCAAGGAAGAGAGCGGGACAACGGAAGAACAGCTCCTACATGAAGACCTGCTGTCCACACACCTGCTGCTTTCTGCCGCACACAGAGACACACAGAGACACAGAGACACACAGAGACACAGAGACACACAGAGACACAGAGAGACACAGAGACACACAGAGACACAGAGACACACAGAGACACACAGAGACACAGAGACACAGAGAGACACAGAGAGACACAGAGACACAGAGAGACACAGAGACACACAGAGACACAGAGACACACAGAGACACACAGAGACACAGAGACACAGAGAGACACAGAGACACAGAGAGACACAGAGACACAGAGACACACAGAGACACAGAGACACACAGAGACACACAGAGACACAGAGACACAGAGAGACACAGAGACACACAGAGACACAGAGACACAGAGAGACACAGAGACACACAGAGACACAGAGACACAGAGAGACACAGAGAGACACAGAGACACAGAGACACACAGAGACACACAGAGACACACAGAGACACAGAGAGACACAGAGACACACAGAGACACACAGAGACACAGAGACACAGAGACACACAGAGACACAGAGACACACAGAGACACACAGAGACACAGAGAGACACAGAGACACACAGAGACACACAGAGACACACAGAGACACAGAGACACACAGAGACACACAGAGACTAGCTAACACAGCACACAGAGACACACAGAGACACACAGAGGCACACAGAGACACACAGACACACACAGAGACTAGCTAACACAGCACACAGAGACACACAGAGACACACAGAGACACACAGACACACACAGAGACTAGCTAACACAGCACACAGACACACACAGAGACACACAGAGACACACAGAGACTAGCTAACCCAGCACACAGAGACACAGAGACTACCTAACACAGCACACAGAGACACACAGAGACTAGCTAACACAGCACACAGAGACACAGAGACTAGCTAACACAGCACACAGACACACAGAAAGTAGCTAACACAGCACACAGAGACACAGAGACTAGCTAACACAGCACAGAGCCGCACACAGAGACAAACAGAGACTAGCTAACACAGCACACAGAGACACACAGAGACTAGCTAACACAGCACACAGAGACACAGAGACTAGCTAACACAGCACACAGAGACACAGAGACTCAGAGACTAGCTAACACAGCACACAGCCGCACACAGAGACACACAGAGACTAACACAGACTAGGCTACCGTAGCTAACACAAAAGACAGAGGCTGTAGCTAAGAGAGACAGCCAGACTACTGAGGCTTGTTGAGCTGACAGATAAACTACTGTGCAAATATAGAAATATAGACAGACAGTCAGATGGCTGAGCGGTTAGGAAGTCGGGCTATTAATCAGAAGGTTGTTGGTTCGATTCCCGACCATGCAAAATGACGTTGTGTTCTTGGGCAAGGCACTTCACCCTACTTGCCTCGGGGAGAATGTCCCTGTACTTACTGTAAATTGCTCTGGATAAGAGCGTCTGCTAAATGATTAAATGTAAATGTAGACAACTGCAGCAATCCGAGCAGACAGACTTCTGCAGCTAACGGAGCAGTCAGACAGACGGATGACCATAGTTAACGAAGCAGACAGACAGACAACTAACAAAGCTAATATAACAGATAGACAGACAACCGCAGCAAACCAAGACACACTAACAAAAGAAACATATCCCAAAGCTACAGACAGGTAGTAAGTTTTGCATATGTACCAGGCTCAACAGTATGGTGATCAAGCCACCAGCCTGTTGGCAGAATCGCTAACTCCAGTTTTTTCTGCCTGAAGTTTCCAGAGATTTCCGTAGATTTCAGTAGTCTGGCCCAGGGAGAAGAGAGAGAGAGCAGAGCCTAATGAGGTGTACAGTAATTAGGTTTGCTGATGAAGGTCTTTGATTCCCCTTCTGCTACGCTGCGCTCATTAACGGCTAGCGAGCTAGCTAGCTCGGCTGCAGCGGCGGGCGCTCGTCAGATCACATTAGGCGGCTGAACGTACACGCTGAATTAGGACCAGGAGATTAAAGAGAGGTGAAACTACACACACACACACACACACACACACACAAGGTTGTTCCTCTCAAACACCTACTGTAGGCTATAGACACTTTCTCACACACACCAACTAACAACTCGCAGTGGTCTGCTTTTCACACGAACATACTTTGATGTTACACATGATTGCTACTTCTCCACTGAAGTTTGTTTTAAATCATATAGCTCCCTAATAATCTCTGTCTGAGATCTCTCATCTTCCTCATCCCTCTACTCTCTTGTGATGGAGTGATTATTGAGGATATGTTCCAGTGTTCAGTGGTCGTTGATGAAGTCTGCCTTTGTCTGTCTGCGCTGCCCTGTCGCAACCGGGACACCGCTTATAGCTAAATCAATACACAGAGTAGAAGAGAGAGGGAGAGAAGAGAGAGAGAGAGAGAGAGAGAGAGAGAGGGGAGAGGTGGGGGAAGAGAGAGAGATAGCGGAAGAAGTCCTGATTATTGCCGTGGTTAAGGGAAGAAGGGGTATAGGAGGAATAAATGAAAGGAAGTAAAGACAGTTGTTTAAAAGCAAGAGAAAGAAAGAAAGACAGGTAGCACAGTTAAACAGATGAAGGCGAGGAGAGAGGGATTAAGGGGAAAGTGGTGGTGTTCTATATATGGACTACTGTATATGGTTCTGTTGCTGCATTGTGTGAGAAGCCAGTGAAATTGGTCCAAATCGTTATCTGTGTTTTGTTAACGTGTGCGTGTCGGTGCATGTGCACACTCCTAGACATACGGCCTTGACGAGGGGCGTTAGCGACGTCTGTTTGTGTACGTACACCAAGAGGACAGGACACACTATCTGTGTGCGATGATCAGCCGTGTGTGTATGTATGACCCCCCCGCCCCCCCCAGAAGAGATGGAGAGAAAGAAAGGGGGGAGGGATGGAGAGGGAGGGATGGAGAGGATGGGGGAGGGGTTGTGGTGTGAGAGAGCCACAGCTGGGAAATGAGAAATGCACCCTCCCCACCTTACACTCACACATACGGCTGACACAAACACACACGTTCCGCCGGCACACCACACGCACGCACGCGCATTCCCGATTCCCATCTCTTTATCCTCCCCTCAGGAAAGAAAGAAGGGAGGGAATGGGGGAGGGGGGATCAGGGGGAGGGGGGATCAGGGGGGCAGGAAGAGATGGAGAAGGGGACAGATAGGGGCATTAAAATTCATGGCTTTTTTTTTTGCGCTGAAAATCAATAGTGTTTACTATGAATGAGGGAAACAGTGGACTGTGGAGGTGGTGGCTGGAGAGAGGAGGGAGGAGGAGGATGGAGAGGGAGGAGGAGGATGGAGAGGGAGGAGGAGGATGGAGAGGGAGGAGGAGGAGGATAGAGAAGAGAGGGAGGAGGAGGATGGAGAGGAGAGGGAGGAGGAGGAGGAGGATGGAGAGGAGAGGGAGGAGGAGAGCAAGGTAGAAGGAGGCGGGGGAAAGAGGAGGGTGGGTGACTTTATTACTCAAGGCAGAGGCCAAGGTTAAAGACCGGTGGGGGCAGGGAGAGAGGGAGGGAGGAAGAGGGAGGGCGCGAGGGAGGAAGGGTGTAAGCATTGACTATAAATATGGACGCTGAAGGCAGATACGCGCTGATACGTGGACAGTTGTCTTGTACGGACACACGTGCACACACGCACGTTTGCACACAATAACACTGTAGTAGACACACACAAGTCCCATCATCTCTTTGTTCTCCTCATGTGTCTCTCACCTTTTCTTTTCTTGGCACGGCCTGTAACATATGGATCTCCCTCCCTACCTGCCTCTGTCTGTGTGTGTCTGTGTGTGTCTGTGTGTGTCTGTGTGTGTCTGTGTGTGTCTGTGTGTGTCTGTGTGTGTCTGTGTGTGTCTGTGTGTGTCTGTGCGTGTCTGTGTGTGTGTTAATTGAAGCCTAGCTGACACAGGTGATTAGTCACCGGACAGAGGCTAGTGTAGCCACCTCCAGACCAACACGCACCGAGCTATGTTCAGCAACACCAAACCAACAGTTACCATTGTAGTGCGGGACTCGTTCAAAGCCTGCCTGTTTCTAAACTGTTCAACAGATTCTCTGTTTTTAGGGGTTTTCTGTGTTTTATTAGAGCTGTGAGGGAACTGTATTGGACGGATGTGTCTGATGTCATCGAAATTTTGGATTTCGACAGTTTGGATTATGCTGAGTGTGGTTGGTAAATTGTCAGGCCGATTCGAAATAAGATCTTTTCAAAATAAAAGACACAGACCTGACATTAAAATCAATAGTTTTAGTTGAAAAGCTGCGTGTGTTTTTATCTGTGTGTATTATGTAAGTGCGAATAGGTTGTACATCTCTGTGTGTGTACGCGCCCGTGCGTGTGTGTGTGTGTGCAGGCCAGTGTTCACCTACATGGGTGTGTGTGTGTGTGTGTGTGAGGAGTGATATATATTCAGCCCGTTCATGCATTATGGAGAGAGAAGGTGAGGAGGAGAAGTGGTGGCATGTGGAGGGGTTCAGGGCCAGCCTGACTGGGCTTGTCTATTAGCATACATCTCCATTTCAAATCGTACTGTCAAACCTGGCCACCCCATGTATTATTCAGAAGCTGATATTGATCAGATAGCATGCATATCAAATCTATACTGCATAAAGTATTTGATATGTATATTTTATGGCTTTGAGAAAATGTTGCATACATGGGTCTTTCATATAGATATTAAGTATCTTAAAATAGTTAAGTTCAAGGGAGTGGACAAGGTTTTTGTATGTGTGTAAGTGTGTTTGCGTGTATTTGTGAACCACATTTTATGCCAGCGAGGAAGGTACTGTAAGCTACTGTAACAATTCTGCATTGTGTACGTGTGTGTGTGTGTGTGCACAAGTGTTGTGTGTAAGCTTGGGGGTGAGCCTCACACTCAACACTGTGAGTGGGCCCTTCACGGGTCCTTAGGGACCCCCCAGACAAAGAGAGTAGGGTACAGGAAAGAATCTGTAACAACGGCATCTTTCGGAGCATCGAGTGCTCTGGTACTGTTGAACGATAGTTTAGATAACATGGAGATCCAGCTCAAAGTCATTCTAGACCTGCACTTTCTGATATAAAGATTCTCAGTTTATATTTACATTTACATTTAGTCATTTAGCAGACGCTCTTATCCAGAGCGACTTACAGTAAGTACAGGGACATTCTCCCCGAGGCAAGTAGGGTGAAGTGCCTTGCCCAAGGACACAACGTCATCTGGCACGGCCGGGAATCGAACTGGCAACCTTCTGATTACAAGCCCGCTTCCCTAACCGCTCAGCCACCTGACTCCCATATTGACTGTGTTTAAAAGTGCTTCCTCTCTGCCATACAGTGAGAGTTTTACTGTCGCGCTCACTTGGTAGTGCACTAAATCTTAGCCCACTAAATGACTGTGGAGAAGGGGGTCACAGTATATGGGTCTGAAGGAGAGAACAGGGTTCGGGAGGTGAATGTTTGAAGTTTCCATGTTCATCCCCCCAGGAAGAGATGAGAAGTGTTAAGGCTGGTGAGGAGTGGGTTTGTGTCAGATTGCAGAAATCAGCTTTCTTCTTTCCAACGCTCTCTCTCTCTCTCTCTTTCTCTGTCTCTCTCTCTCTCTTTACCCTCTCTGTCTCTCTCTCTTTACCCCCTCTCTCTCTCTCTTTACCCTCTCTGTCTCTCTCTCTGTCTTTACCCTCTCTCTGTCATGCTTTACAAGCTTTGTATTCCTTTCCTGTCTAACACTTTCTATCCCTGCTTTCCATTGCCGGCTTTAGTCTTTTGAATTCCTCACCTTGTCTAATTTTTCATCCCCTTCAACGTCTCTCTCTCTCTCTCTTTCTCTCTCTCTCCCTCTCTCTATGTCTCTGTCTCTCTCTTTATCAGTAGTCTGTTCCCCTAGCGACCGTTTCCAAGGTGCCCATTCCCTGGGGCTGGGGGAGGGGTTCTGTGATGTCATGCATGCATAACCGTACACCTGTAATCCACTCTGCTCTCTGCTTCCTCTTTCACTTATTTACCCCTCTCTCTCTCTCTCTCTCCCTCCCTTTCCACTCTCTCTCTCTCCCTACCTCTCTCTCTCCCCCACTACCTCTCTCTCCACTCTCTCTCTCTCGCTCCCTCTATCTTACTCTTTTCCCCCAGAGCAGCTCTGCCGCTTGCTCTTTCTTCCCTCTCTCGATGCATCTCCCCTCCCTTTCTCACTCCGTCTTTTCTCTCCTTCTTCTTCTTTTCTCCCTTCTTCATGTTGTTTTTATTATACATATATTTTCCACCGCCTCAATTTATGTTCACAACACACATCTCATCCCAACAAAAATAGATTGAATTTGTGTATAAATCCCTGTGATTTGTCTGAAAACACAAAACCACTTTATTGGAGCTGGCACACTAGTAATATTTTACAATACGGGGCCTATCTATTCACTTCCTGTTGGAAAGAAAGGACAGTTGAGATGCCCTCTGTGCATGTGGCTCATAACTCCCCACATCTGTTCCATGTTTAAAAGGTTATTTGTCAAATCTGACATTTTCTGCCCTTAGCAAAGGTTTCCCCAATATCTAGGTCCACTCGCCGACCTATTTATTTATCTATCAGTTTGGTTGTTTTTAGAGTAGAGTTGACAGTAACACATTAGTCATGAGTAATATTTTGATAACCGCCAAAAGAGGTTTGAATCATCTTTTATCACACCAAACAGCTGAGATCAGAAAACGTGTGTGTGTGTGTGTGTGTGTGTGTGTAAACCTGTCCTGGCTCCATCCCGAGGTATGTCTGGGTTGCCTGGCGAAGGAGCTGGGGTCATCAGCAATGCTGAGGAGAGCAGGAAGAGTGGGAGGAGTTACTCCCAGGACCGCAAAGTGGGGTCTGATAAGGGATTAGTGTGTGTGTGTTGTGTGTGTACGTGTGTGTGTTGTGTGTGTGTGTTTTGTGTGTGTGTGTGTGGCAGGAGGATGTTTTTACTCAGTTCAGGTTGTCAGCTGTATGTTCCTCTGGCATTCCACCATTTTGGTTTTTTGTCATGCCGTCCTGGACAAAAGGAGGCCCCCCAGCAAGACTCCCACCTCCATACCCCCTTTCATGTTCAAAGCTCTCTCTCTCTCTCTCTCTCTCTCTCTCTCTCTCTCTCTCTCTCTCTCTCTCTCTCTCTCTCTCCCTCCTTCTTTCTTTCTGTCTCTCTCTCTCACTCTCTCTCTCTCTCTCTCTTTCTTTCTCTTTCTTTCTTTCTTTCTGTCTCTCTCTCTCTCTCTCTCTCTCTCTCTTCCTCTCTCACTCCCTCTCTCTCTTTCTTTCTGCCTCTCTCTCTGGCCTCTTGTCTGTATTGTTTTAAGTCTGTCTATCACTGTATCAGCCCTCCTCATCTTTTTCTCTCCTACTCTTTCTTGCACTCCTACTCTCTCTCTCTCTCTCTCTCTCTCTATTGATCTTGTCATAGTTTTCTCAGTCTTCACAGTACTGGCCTCGCTCTAATCAATACAGATAATTGTCTGCTCTCTCCCGATGCCAAACAGAATCCCCCCCCACCCCCTCTTTCCTTTTTTTCTATCAATGAACTCCCACCACCCGCCCCACCCCCAGTCAAGGGATTCCCTCCCCTAATGACAGGAGATAACCTGCTTTCTTTCTTTACCGATTTTTCTCCACCCCCCCTCCAACACACACACTCCCCCCCCCCCCCCCCCCCCCAACACACACACACACTTCCCCCCCTCTCCCTTTCCTCTCGCTCTCATCGATTACCGTGGGAGTCGGCCTCCCTGCCCGGCGCCCTACACGTGTAAACACACTCAGCGGTCGTGTTGTGGTTAAGTGACGTTAGAGCGTGACTGCAGCAGCTTAGCCCCTCCCACCTCGAGGGCGGCGAATCGGTTTGGAGTCAGCCGTGCGGGGCCGACCATGTGACCACATTAAACTTCTGAACCGTTCTCTCCTCTTGTCAGTCAGGCACGCACGCACGCCCCGTGCTCCTGATACACGTCACTTCTCTAAGGTGACAGGCGTAGCTGTGTTGATCTTTATGTGTTTGGTACGTCGCTTTGGATAAGCGTCTGATGAATGAATACGTTTAATGTGATTTGAATGATAGGCCTGCAGACGTGAGTGGTGTACCGAGAGAGCTTGGGTATACTGAGGTGGAGTCAGGTGGCTGAGCGGTTAGGGAGTCGGGCTAGTAATCTGAAGGTTACCGGTTCGATTCCCGGCTGTGCCAAATGACGTTGTGTCCTTGGGCAAGGCACTTCACCCTACTTGCCTCGGGGGGAATGTCCCTGTACTTACTGTAAGTCGCTCTGGATAAGAGCGTCTGCTAAATGACTAAAAATGTAAATGTAAAATGTAAATGTAAATACTGAGGTATACCGTGCCTATACAAACATGAACACATGGAACACAGTTGCTTGCATCCATACGAAACTCTGTATGGTTTAATAACACATCCATCCTGCGAAGCAAAGTGCATCTCCCTGTGTGTGTGTCCTACGTAGTACATCTGTGTTTCCATGTCTGTCTATGTTTCCTTTCCTGTGTGTGTTAAGTGCGTGTGCGCACGCATACCTACTTTTGCACGTGTGATGTCGATAGTTGCGTGTGTGTGTGTAATAATACCTTCAACTCAGCATCATACATCAGTATCCCTCTCATACACTCAGTCCAGGTCTCCAATGTAAACATTGTATCGCAGGGCTGAATCTAAACACACCTCACACATACACCTCATACACACACCTCACACACACACCTCACACACACACCTCATACACACACCTCATACACACACCTCACACACACACCTCACACACACACCTCGTACACACACCTCACACACACACCTCGTACACACACCTCATACACACACCTCACACACACACCTCATACACACACCTCATACACACACCTCACACACACACCTCACACACACACCTCACACACACACCTCACACACACACCTCATACACACACCTCACACACACACCTCGTACACACCTCACACACACACCTCATACACACACCTCACACACACACACCTCACAGCCACGGTTCAGAATCAGACCAGCAGAAACTATATTCTACAATGTTTACTGTAATATGACATATCCATCAGCATCAGTGTGAGGCACAGTGGCAGCTGTGTTGGTGGTTGAGGGATGGATCACAGACGGACGTGAAAAGGCAGACTTGTTTTGCATGGGAGAAATGTGAAGAGAAAAATAGGCGTCGGTGAAATGTCTGTGCTGGTGTTCAGACACTATGCACTAACTGAAGTAACGCCCGTGTTGTCAGAGAGAACCTTCACGTGTGCGTTGTGTGTTACCCTGTGTGTGTGTGTGTGTGTGTGTAAGGGGGGGGGGGGGCTGTAGAGAGAGTCCGGAGGCTAGGTTCAGGTTTACACATGTGTGAGATCAGCCTAAGCAGGGCTTAGAGAGCCAGCAGCAGGGGCAGTAGTCGTGTGTGTGTGTGTGTGCGTGTGTGTGTTGGGGGGGATTGCTCGGGGGAGGGGAGAGACAGCAGGGATCCCTCCCCCCTCGGGAGTAGGGGACCCCTGACCCCACCCCACCTCCTCCTTCTCACCCCTCACCCCCTCCACCCCCTCCTCACCCCCTAACCCCCTCACCCCCTCCGGTCATGGACTTGAACCCCGTGCCCCCCTGACGGACAATCTGTTCCGCTCCCCGGCGAGACGAGAGCGCCGCGCATGCCGTTAACGGATAAAGAGGCTGTGTTTGTGTTCGTCGAGTGTTTGATCATCTCAGCCTCTGACCGGCTTTGTTCTCAGGATACAAAGACACCGACAAAAAGACACCTTGGATATTATGAAAGCACTCTGTTTTTTTTCCTATTATTTGACTAGCTTTTTTTCTTCATTTGAACCACATGCTCGATTATCGATTGATATTAACAAAGGCAGGCATGTCCTTCTATATTTGAAACTTGGCAGTAAAATTATTAATCAAGACGTGGGGAGCGGAGGGGCTCTGGGGAGGGGAGAACCCTCTGTGGAGAACCCTCGGTGGAGAACCCTGTGTGGAGAACCCTCTGTGGAGAACCCTCGGTGGAGAACCCTCTGTGGAGAACCCTCTGTGGAGAACCCTCGGTGGAGAACCCTGTGTGGAGAACCCTCTGTGGAGAACCCTCTGTGGAGAACCCTGTGTGGAGAACCCTCTGTGGAGAACCCTCTGTGGAGAACCCTGTGTGGAGAACCCTGTGTGGAGAACCCTCGGTGGAGAACCCTGTGTGGAGAACCCTCGGTGGAGAACCCTGTGTGGAGAACCCTCTGTGGAGAACCCTCTGTGGAGAACCCTGTGTGGAGAACCCTCTGTGGTTCTGCATGCTCGGGCCTGATCTTTCTTCACCTGCGAAAGGAATCATTCTCACCTCTCTTTAGGAAGAGGTGGAGAAGGGACCCGTGCTAGGACAGGGAGACGAGGTGAAGAGGAGAGGTGGTGTGGGGGTGGGGGGGGATGGTGAGCAAAGGAGAAGGAGAGATGGAGAGATGAGGCAGAGAGAAAGGAAGACCGGAGTTGATGTATTCTCCTATGCCTCCTTTTTTATATATTTACCCGCTTTTCCCCTTGTTTGTGTTGGTGTGCTGTGCTTATCAGATTCAGCTTCATTCAGGCCCTCAGTCAAGGGGAGGCAGAAGGCAGAAGCCTCTCTATCTTAACCTTTGAGAATAAGAGCCTTGAATTAGAATTTCAGAGCGAGGATGCGAAAGAGAGGGAAGGAAGGAAGGAGTGGGAGGGCTGGAGATGTAAAGGGGAGGGTTGGAGGTGGGGGCCTTTGGAGCTGCCGTCGCTGGAAAAGGGCCGGCAACGCGCGTCCCTCAGACTCCCCCCTTTGAGGGGCCCCGATCGATACAAACTCGGAGCAATAAAGCTTTCCCCCTGTCATCTCTGCAGAATACAAAGCAGAATAGAGAGAGGGAGCGAGAGAGAGAGAGAAAGAGGGAGAGAGAGAGAGAGAGAGAGGGGTGAAAAGCTGTTCCGCTAGCCAGACCAATTTCCTACCCCCCTCCCCTCCTCCTACCCCCCCCCCCCCCACCCAACACACCATCAGTACCACAACATGCCCCCTGTGCTCTGACTGTATGGCTCTGATATCTTTTCATAATGAATGGAACATAAATAAAGAACACAGTAACTCTCCTTGTTTCTCTGACTATCGGAAAGATGGAGGGATGGCAGGGGAAAAGAAAAAAGAAAGAAGAAAAGAAAGAAAACCTGTAGAAAAGGGGGAAACCAGGGGAAAAGGGTAGATGATAAAGAAAAATGACCGATAGTGAAAGGATAGGATGAAGGAAGTGAAAAAGGCAGAGAGAGAAGGAGCGAGATAGGATGAGGGAGGGGGATTGAGAGAAGGAGGGAAGGATAGAGGGAGAAGGATTACATCCAGAAAAAGATGGATGTACTGATAGAGGTAAAAGGGAAGGAGGAATATTGATTGGGAAAAGCAGAACAGACAGAGAGAAAGAGGGAATATGTGAAGGAGACTACACACAAAGATGATGGGAGAGAGAGAGAAAGAGAGAGAGAGGGAGGGTGCGAGAGAGAGAGAGAGGTTAGGGGGTCAAACAGCAATCCATTGAATTGAGAGCCAATTACAGTAATTGTCATTTAGATTCAAAGGAAACAACAACAGCTGTGTGCGACACGCGTGCACACACACACACAAGACAGTGTGTGTGCGACACGCGTGCACACACACACACAAGACAGTCACCGCACACTGTCCGTAAACTGCAGGTATGTAGGCTGTACATGTCTTACTGTGTTGAGAGCCTGTGTGTGTGTGTTTGTGTATGTGAGTGTGTGTCTGTGTGTGTATGTGTGTGTGTGTATGCTTACCCTCTTCATTCTTCTCTGCTGAATGACAGCTCAGGAGTCCTCCTGCCAATCAAGCATTGTACTCTTGTCAATTTAATAACATTTCTGTATGTTGACCTCCACAATATTGCAACTTGTGTGTGTTGGTTTTTGAGTGAGTGTATGTTTTGTTTGACAGTGCGTGTCTATGTTTTTTGTGTGTGTATACTTTTTCGGGGATTTTTGTGTTGGTGTGTGAGTGTGTGTTCTTTTTCAGGGGGGTTTGTGTGTGTGTGTGTGTGTGTGTCACCTCAATCTGGCCCCTGACAGCCCATTCTCTCCCTCCCTCCTCCCTCTCCATTTCCCTCCTCTCTCATTGGCGCTTTTATTAGAAGAAGATGGTGTGAATCCTTCATCTCTCCTCCTCTAATTCTCTCCTTTATTGTCCTACTCCTGTGGCCCTCGTTCCTCTTTCCCTGCTGCCCTCCTTTCTCTCTCTCCACGTTGGCATCCCTCTTTCATTGCACACCCCGTCGCCCTTTCTGTTTTTCACTTCTCCTCTCCTCTTCTCATTTTTCTCTTACTCCATCACTTCACTTAGAAGTCACTTTCTGGTCTTTTTTGCTCTGCTTTCCTCCTAAACCTCATCCCTCTCTCCCCCTTGTCCTGTCCTCTGTCTCTGATCCTCCCCCCCCACCTTCATCCTCCTCTCATCCTCCCTTCCTGTCCTCTCTTCCTCTCCGTCACACATCCTTCCTTTTTCTTTTCCCCCCCATCATCATAGACTCGTTTCACAAACTCTCCCCCCTTTTTCTTAAGCCTCTCCCTCCAACCCTCTCTCTCTCCCTCTGTCCTCATCCCTCTCTCTCTCTCTCTCTCTCTCTCTCTCTCTCTCTCTCTCTCTCTCTCTCTCTCTCTCTCTCCCTCCCTCCACCCCCCGCGTTCCCCGGGGAGGTCAGTAATAATGGTAGTGATGGAGTGAGAGAGGGAGGTGCGATTATTGTCTTGTCGGGAGTCAGAAGAATCGATCGGCCCAGAAATATGAGGCGCTAGAAAGAGCCGCTGTGTCAGATACAATAACCACCCGCTCCCCGGGGCTTACGTGCACACACACGCGCACGCACTCACGCGCGCACACACGTGCATACACACGTGCACACACACACGTGCACACACACGCGTGCGCGCACGTGCACGAGTGGATGTATGTGTATCCACAAGCACGTGGCGCATGCACGTTTGCACGCATGTGTGACCGAACGTGCACTAACACACTAGCATGCGCACACACACTCACCCTTACACACACACACTCACCCATACAGACACACACTCACCCTTACAGACACACACTCACCCATACAGACACACACTCACCCATACAGACACACACTCACCCATACAGACACACACTCACCCTTACAGACACACACTCACCCTTACAGACACACACTCACCCTTACAGACACACACTCACCCATACAGACACACACTCACCCTTACAGACACACACTCACCCATACAGACACACACTCACCCTTACAGACACACACTCACCCTTACAGACACACACTCACCCTTACAGACACACACTCACCCATACAGACACACACTCACCCTTACAGACACACATTCACCCATACAGACACACGCTCACCCATACAGACACACACTCACCCTTACAGACACACACTCACCCATACAGACACACACTCACCCATACAGACACACACTCACCCGTACGCCGAAGCAAACCTGCAAGTTAATTTACACAGTCAAATGTACACACACACACACACACTTGCGCAATCTTCTTTTCTGATTATGGGGCCAGAGCCTTCTCTCCTCCTCACCCTACTGGGTAAGTAGCGTCTTTGTACAGACTGCCTTCCACACACACACACAGAATCCGTCTTTTTGACAAGTTTACCTTTATACATGAAAGCACAGAGATAAAAATGTTTCCCACACCTTTCAAAACATGCATCTATAAACAGACATAAACACACACACACACAGACACACTGAGACCTTTCACTGCTGTTGCCTGGCAACGCGGCCAAGTGTCCAATCAGAGTGCAGAACAGTGTCCGGTGATGTCACAGCTGCTGCTGACCAGCAGGCCTTTGCTAAGAGAGAGAGAGGAGGAGAGAGAGAGCGAGAGGGCGAGAGAGAGATACAGAGAGTGAGAAAGAGAGAGAGAGAGAGAGAGAGAGAGAGAGAGAGAGAGAGAGAGAGAGAGAAAAGGAGAAAACAAGGGTTGATTACAAGAAAAGGATGAAGAAACAAGAATGATGATGGTCTGAAAGAGGATGAGATAGAGAGAGAAGGTGGAGGTGAAGGAAGGCGGAAGAATGTGTGGATAGATGGAGTGATGTACACCTGAAAGAGGCGGCCATTTTGACTCACTTTCCACGTGCTCTCATCTTGCAATTAAAACTCTAGGAGCAGAGCTCCCTCATAGGACAGAAGCGTGGTTGAGGGTGTGTGTGTGTGTGTGTGTGTGTGGGCGGGGGGGGGGGGTCTGTTCTGGCACCTGTCCTGCCGGGCCTCCGGGTCTGTCCGGACACGCTAGGTGTGACTGCTGAGAAGCTCCCCATGGCCAGGAGCCCCCCCCCTCCCCCACCCCCACCCCCTGTGGAGGACTGGAGAAATGGTGTGAGAGGGATGGAGGGATGGAGGAGGAGGGCTGGAGAAATGGTGTGAGAGGGATGGAGGAGGAGGGCTGGAAGGGTAATAGGAAGGGAGAAGAATAGGTGTTGGAGAGGTGCGGCAGCAGTTTGAAGTTGTGTGCATATGTGTGTGTGTGTGTGTGGAGATTTTCATCCCATGGTGGAGAGAGGAGTGTGACTTTGTTTTCACCCCTGCTGATTCCTATACAGCACCTCTCCCTCTCCAGACCTGCCACCGCGGCACCTACTGCTCATAATCCTACACTTCCCTATGGACGCACACCCACACCAACTAACAAACACACACACACCAACACACAACTACATTATCATAGAAACCAAAGCTCAGAACCAGAAAACAGAAGTCTGTATGCACTCTTAGTAAAATGAAAACGGCAAAACAATGAAAGCTTTCCACGAGTGTAACAGAGACAGAAACAGTACAATGTCCATGTTTGAATAGATAATTACATTATCTGTGTGTGTGTCTAGAGGATATGATTTATGAGATGGTGTGAGAATGTATATTAAACGCCTGGGGCTGTGGCAAATATAGGGAAGAAGGGCCACAGAGAGAGAGAGGGAACGAGGGAGAGAACGAGGAGAGAGAGGGCTAGAGAGAAAGAGAGCAGGAGAGACAGAGAGAGAGGGAGAGAGGGAGAGAGAGAAAGAGAGCAGGAGAGACAGAGATAGATGGTGATGGACAGAAAGAGAGAGAAAGAGAGAGAGGAGAGCCTGTATTGACCCAGTCTGGACTGACCTCACCTACTCTTCATACATCCTTTCATCCCCATACTTCTACTTCTCTCCACCCAATGTTCCCTCTCTTCCCAACCCCCCTGCCCTCTCTCTCTCCCCTCCCCTCCCTTTTTCTATACCTCTATCATTCTCCCCTCTTCCCTCCTCCCTTCTTCTCTCTCGCTCTTTGACAGTAGAGTGATTGATGGCACTCTGGGGGCCCCAACCTCCCTCCCTCCCCCTTCCCTGGGGTAGCGCTATCAGATGCAGTGTGTGTGTGTGTGTGTGTGGATGTGTGTTTGTGGTGAGTAAATAAGTGATAATATCCATACTGTTTGTAAAATGGGAATGCCTCGCTATACTTATTTCATCCCCTTCTACGTTTAACAAACAGTTAAATCATATTTTCATTCTTACCGTCCCATCCCAAGACAAGTTCATTAAATTACATTTCTGCTGGATCTCAATCAACCATTTCTCAACCATTAGAGTTGGGATAATGGCATGCCCAAATATGGAAGGTCCTGCACCAGCTCTTCCTTAAGTGGCAAAATTGGAGTGTCGCTGGGCCCCGTTACCATGGAAACCAAGGCTTAGACCTCCTTGAGGCAGGAAGGCCCCCCTTGGCCATGGACACTAGACACACCCGCACACACACACACACACACCCGCACACACACACACACACACACAGACACACCCGCACACACACACAGACACACACAGACACACACACACACACACAGACACACACACGCAGACACACACACACAGACACACACACACAGACACACACACACAGACACACACACACTCACACACAGACACACACAGACACACACACAGTGACACACGCATTCACAATTATACACTCCCACATGCACAGTACACACACACACCACCCTCCCTTCCCCTGCTCTCTCTCTCACACACACACACACACACACACAAAGACACATCCTCCATGGTGAGGGGGATGGGGGGACCAGGGTCATGGCCAAAGCCAGGCTGCCCAGACCACCTTTGACCTTAAGACACACCTCCTCCTCACACACAGTCTGTCACTGTCTGTGGACAAGCCTGACCGCTGGGGTCACAACACAACACACACACACACACACACACACACACAAAGATACTTGAACACATGTCATATATGGTGAACACTACTGGCTTTTCGTTCATTGCTCATTTGTAAAATGGACATAAATTCACAGTCTTTGTGAATAGCAATTAGCAACACAACCTGTGTGTGTGTGTATGCATGTATGTGTGTGTGTGTGTGTGTATGTGTGCGTGTGTGTGTGTGTGTGTGTGTGTGTGTGTGTGTGTGTGTGTGTGTGTGTGTGTGTGTGTGTGTGTGTGTGTGTGTAGATCCATCGTCTCTGTAGTACAATGGTCAATTGTAAATCTCCACCTTACACATTTATGAGGTTAAACTTGAGAATTCCTGCTCTAGCTTCTGAATTAGTCAACAATGAGAGAGGTGGGGGAAAGAAGTCGAGAATATTACATCTGTTCTCCCCGGTCTTGAAGAGATATTCACCTTCTACATTATAGAGGGTCAATACTGCCACCCGGTGGTTGATAAGTGAACTGTAGGAAAAAGTGTAAGTGTACCTCGCTCACATATAGCCACTGAATCATACACAAGAAAACTTTACGTAAAAAAATTACATTAAACGCATCTTTTTTTTCTCTATGATATTTGCCGACTGACAAAGCATCGCTTTTCCTGCGTGAGCGGCGTAAAGTAGAACGGGCGGAGTGATGTGCAGCCCGGTCAGCCGTCACGCTGTTCCTACATGGTTTTTCTTTCCGCTGAGAAGCGGGTTCGGTGTATGTGGCGGGGCACTGATGTCTCACTCCCCCCAGAGAACACACACCCCCGCAGCCACACAGCCCCGTCCGCAGGCGGCAGTTGTGGTATCACAACCTGTAGGTTACCGCAGCAAAGACAGAACAAGAAACAAAGAGAGAGAGTTAGATATTAAGATAAAAAGAGAGAGGGGTGCGATTTGGCAGGGGGAGGGGGCGTGACGGACGGCGGCTAAAGATAGCTGATGACAAAAATCAGAATTACCACACTCTCATGCAAAGACCGATCCATTTCTAAATGCAAGTTTGTGTAAGTGTCAGCACGTCAATCTAGGTGTAGCTGGTTTGTCTACGGCTGTGGGACGGGTGACACACCAAGTCGGGGCAGGCGTGTTTGTGTCGGAGCCCTCTGAGTGAGTGACTGTTTCCAGCCACGCCGTCACTTTCCACCTGCACAGTCTTCCCCCTCTCCTCTTCTCCTCTATCTCGTGAATCTGTACTGTTTCGCTCACTCGTTTTGCTCCCACTCTCAAACCTTGATCTGTGTCTCCTTTTTCGCTCACTTTGCTCAGCAAGTTCCTTCTCCTCTCTTGTACTTC
The DNA here is from genome assembly GCF_038355195.1 of Osmerus mordax. NCBI lineage: Eukaryota > Metazoa > Chordata > Actinopteri > Osmeriformes > Osmeridae > Osmerus > Osmerus mordax. The sequence goes on from NC_090055.1 coordinate 2,831,907, forward strand.
CTCTTGTTCTGTTGTTTTTTTGTTGTGTTTTTTTTTGCCCTCTCTTACTTTCTCTCTCAGTTGCAGGATGTGCATGTCGGCTTGCGTGGGGGTGTGGACTGTGATGAGAGAGAGAGAGAGAGAGAGAGAGAGAGAGAGAGAGAGAGAGAGAGAGAGGCTGGGAGGGATGTAAGGAGGCACTCAGAGAGATTTTCGTCTCCTCTCATCATTTTAGATGTTGGTTACAGTGAGTTAGAGAAACAAAGAGAGAGCGAGAGAGAGAGAGAGAGAGAGAGAGAGAGAGAGAGAGAGAGAGAGAGAGAAAGAAGAGAGAGAGAGAAAGAAGAGAGAGAGAGCGAGAAAGGGGAGTGAGTGTAAAGGAGAGGAGTCAGAAACCACCAGCACCCAGACTCTCTCTCACACACACACACACACAAGCACACAGCGACATGACCAAGGCAGCAGCTATGGCAGCGATGGAGTTCTCTAACGTGTGGTTGCCAGGTGAGTGTCTGTACAGCTCTCAGAGCCTTCAATAGCCTAGACCAATTAAGCTTTCTGCAGCATTAGGTAGCGGTAGAGAGAATGTGTGTGTGTGTGTATGTGTGTGCGCTTGCTAGGACCAGGCTAGGCTGTTGATTAGCACCGCTGTGCCTAACGAGCCAGGCTAATTAGGGATCATCAAAGAACGAGCTGTGGGATGGAGGGATAGATGGGGCATGGATGAATGTGTGTCGCAACAAGCACAGGGAAAGGTCAGGTGCATTTTAACCATGGACAAGGAGGTAGCTTGGCCCATAGTGTGTGTGTGTATGTGTATGTGTGTGTGTGTGTGTGTGTGCGCGTGCATTAGGGTGTGTTCATTTTGGAGTTGTGTGCCGGACATCAAGTGTTGTGATGTTTTTAGCGTGTGTGTGTGTGTAAGTGTCGGAGAGAGGGCGTCTGCTGTACTTTTCGTGTTTCATTGCATTTATTGTGTGTGTATTAGTATGTGTGTTGGAGAGATAGAGAGTGAGAGAGAATATGTACTGTACTTTCAGTGGATTTGAATTGGTCAGTTACCCCTGCAAATGCCACTGTTGCGTCATGCTAAAACGCGTCCATGCTTCAGGTGTAATCTGGCATCATTCTCAGCTCTTGAGAGAACCTGAAGGTATACTTTGATGATGAGAATAAAATAACAGCAAGTCTGTCATCACATTCATGATGTGTTAGTTGTCTGAATTGTGGGTGTACTGGCAAGACTGTAGATAGCCGGTTTATAATGCTTGGCCCCAAATCTATATCTTTTTTAAATCATTTAAAATGTAACACTAATTTCAAATGTTTAATCAGATAATCTATTATTGAAATGCATTAACAAGATACGTTTGTTTGTGTTTGCCTGTGTGTGTTTCAGTGTGAGTGAATTTATGTGTAGTAAAATCAGTGAGAAAAATTATCTCGCTGTGACTCGCGTTCGTGTTGTGAGTGATGTGTGTTTTTGTGAGAGAAAGTGCTACCCTGAATTTGTCTGTCCAGAAACACACATGCTGGTCATGCTTGCATACTAAACTACATAGGGCCTATAGCCAATCATAAGCAAACTCATTAGAACCCTGACATACTAATATCACAATTCTGCTCATGTCAAGAAAATGATTGTCAACCAAGTCAAATATTGTGTCTGTCAGCTGTCCTACGGAAATGTTAAAATACTCTCACGCTCTCCAAAAGACAATGGAAGGTATGTTTATTTGGACAAAAATCCAGAAACTTAACTCCAAAAGCCCAAACCATGTGGAAATGTGAAGGTCAACTGGAGACTCCAGTTCCCAGATCACCCCTGGCTCGGAGGTGCTGTCCTGAATCAGGAAGTGAGTGGATGAGGGATGACCTATCCTAACCCCACCTCCTCTCTGTATGGAGCCCATGTAAGATTACTATACCAGTTAACTTAGTAAATAAATCGATTCACGTTTACAGTTAACTCATGATTCTTCAATCTGAACCCCGTGTCGCACGTAATCCTACATCTGTTTACACTACAATTTAATTTCTTCTAAATGATCGAATTTAAACATGGGTTAGGGTCTGCATTACATATTACATGCACTTACGTGCTGAACTACATGCATACCTCAGTGTGTTTGTTAACCTGTGTGCACGAGTGTGTGTGAATGTTAGGGAGAGAGAGAGAGAGAGAGAGAGAGAGAGAGAGAGAGAGAGAGAGTGATAATATTAATAGCTGCAGTGACAGTAAGTGTTGGGCTTAGCGCTCAGTGTTCCCCTCGTGTGAAGGGAAGTAGAGAAGGGAAGTGAGAGAGAGACAGCACTATGATATACCCTCCAAATGACTGTATATGCATTACCAACCACAAACAGCTGTATTAGACTACACAACACACAAACACAGAACAGTGTAAGGCCGTCAAATAACATGCTAGAATCACTTGGCATTGTAACTAAACTGTATGATGTCTGTTACTACCCTATCGACAGTTCAAAAGCAGAAATATGCTGCTGTACTGCTTATTATATCATCACTGCATGGGTATCTGTGGCCACAGACCTCAGTCTGCAGTTCATATCCTCATACGTGTTCATCTCTTCTTCTTGTTTTAATGCCCAAAAAATTTAAGAAGAGTCTTGAACCATGACCGCACACTTCCACTTGCGTAAAATATAAATAGTCGTCGAAAACTGCAGCCGGTGTAGCCCGTTCTTTCTCCACATCTGCGGTGGCCGAGGTAAGCCCAGGAAAAAGCTCTAATTAGTGGAGTTTCTGTGGTCAGTGCAGTGCTGATGCGGGTGTTTGGTCAAGAGTTGGCCCGAGGAAAGGGCTTTTCCTAGCTGTCACCACTTCCCTATATGCCAGAACGAACCCCCTCTGAAAGCTCATTACGCCGTGGCTGCAGGGGAAGCTGGTCTCCCTTCGCATGCATCTGCTCTCCACGCCACAGATCTGGAATCAGCTTAGCTTTCGTAAGTCCGAGCAAGAGCCTGTTTTGAGACCAGCTGGGAAACTGATCTCAAATCAGCCTCCGGGGTCAATGGAGTCTCATGCCTTATTTTAGCCCCTGGGTGTTTCTCTGTGTCCTTTCACTGCCCCCTAGAGGTCAAAAAGATTAGCACGTAGCGCTGAAATGTGCACAGCACACCTGCATTGGCCATCCTGCCCGTAACACAGTCACACACTACATGAGTGGCAGTTGACATCTACATCGTTATGTAGACCTTTGAAACACACGTAACATAAAGTTGTATGCCGCAATTTCTTACATTCTAACATAACTGGACTACACTTGATATCCAATTGATATCGACTCAATCTCTTTATTTAATAAGCTAGCCGACACGACGGGATCTGCAAACATGTACTTCTCCGGATAACTTCACACCCCACCAACTGGGTGTGTTCCAATCGAATTTCCCGGGGTGATAATAAAAAGAGGAACTACAATTTATAATAAATAGATACAAAGTAAAAAAAGATTAGAGTAGGAGGAGAAGTGGTAATTTATTAATACCTGTGGGAAATTATACGGTTAAATAATCAAAAGTAACAACAGAATACAACATATGAAAAAGTAAAGAAGTAAATCTAAAATATTCAGAAAATCTACAATATGCAGAAAATCTGCAATTTACTGTAAACATGAGCAGATCAAAATATTGTACAAACTCCTCACTCTTTTCTGTAACATGGAAAAGGCTGAGGAACGGAGGAGGAGAGAGGAGGAGAGGAGTGGGGGATGTAGAGAATCTTTCACGATGCAGCTGGCAGATATAATTAGTTGGTCGTTGGTATTATTTGCATGTTTTCACAAAAGGGAAGTTGGGTTTTCAGAAAGAACGAGAGAGGGAGTTAATGACTGAGATAATGCGCATGCTTTGGACAAATGATGCACTGGTCACACAACTGTTAAGATTAAACATCTTTTAAACTCGATGATTGCAAGAATGGGGTCATTCTTTTGTGCTGGCTCTCCATATGTCTGTGTTTTGCTATCTCTGTGGTGTAAAGTGACCACCAACTTCCCCTTGCCCCGGGACAAAAAAACACACACACAAACACACACAAACACACCCACAAACACGCACTTCCTTCCTACTTCCACATTCCTTGTCTCGCACACTCTTCCACCCCCCCCCCCCCCCTCTTTCCACTGGCCTTTCTCAACTGTTGACCCTCTCTATCTCCTCCTACTCCCACTCTCTTCTTCTTCACTTTCGGTGACTGGGTGCTGTCCCGAGCCACCAGGAAGTGATGTGTCGAGATAGGAAGTGATGTTGCAGGGTTAGCTCGACGGGGCAGTGAGTAACAGCGTTTTTGTTGCAAGAGGTTTCTAAAGGAGGGGTGCTCCCACTCAAAACCTAAAACCAAGAAACCTCAGACTATTTTTAGAATGAGCAAACACCTCAGACTAACCCCTGTGGTAGTGATCGGTGATGGTAGGAAAGAATGAATGACTGTAGGCTGCTTCACTCGTGTCTCTGTAAACATGGAGGGCCTTCATCCTCCACCACTGTCTCTCCTCAGCTGCCACAGACTCTCCATCTGGCTCACTCCTACTCTCTCTCATTATTTCTCACACACGCTGATGCTCTCTCACCCTCTCTCCCTCTCTCACTCTACCTCTTTCTTTCTGTCTCTCTCTCTCTCATTCTTAATTTCTCTCACTCTGTCTCTCTCCCTCTGTCTCTCTCTCTCACTGTCTCTCACTGACCTTTTCCTATGGAATGGACTAGCCAGGTCTTGACAGGTTGTGCATATTACCGCACTTAATCTCTCTCTGTCTGTCTGTGTCGCTCTGTCGCTCTGTCTCCCTCTCATCCTCTCCCTCTCTTTCTGTCTGTGTCGCTCTGTCGCTTTGTCTCCCTCTCATCCTCTCCCTCTCTGCCCCGCAGATATAAGGATGTCAAAGCCAGCAGAGGTGGAGAAACCAGGAGTCGACTCTCCGATGGAGAGCACAGGTACGACTGATCCTTTACACACGGATTTGTGTTTGTTTGCAGTGGATTGCTCACGTGTACAGAACGCGCAGCTGTTGTTTGGGCAGTGCATGTTCATACGTGTTTGCGGCGCACACACATCTTGCGTGTTATCCGTGTCTCACTGTTTCCTATCTCTCCCACACAGATTCAGAACGAAACGGCCCCGACTCCAATCATCAGGTGTGTGAGCTTGTTTACTGCTTCAGGTTTCTCTCCTCTCCCACAGTTCTCACCCTTCACCACAAGTCCTCGATATCTCCACAAAACAGGCCATTCTGTTGCAAATCAGTACATAAAACGCAACCATCAGATACTATATTTTAGCGCCACGTTTTAGAGCTTTTGCGCCTGTAGCGTTTTTGGCACCTAAATTTAATCTCTGTGAATTGGAGTTCTTGGGTGGTGTGGTCGTAATGGAATGACGCATCCTAATCTACCTGTTCTTTTGTTTGTTTTTTACATTGCAGGTTCAGCCAATGAAAATCAACCCCTTTCCCCTTTCTCCTACCATCAGTGGCAGCGAGGTGAGGGAGAGACTTGTACTTGTGTGTGTGTTTAGTGTGTCTGTATTGGGAATGTGCAACATTTGCATTTCCCCACTCAGCTATGCAAAGCAATAACATTTAGCTGTTAGGACATGCCCATTCCAGAGAGAAACAAACCCAGATTGCGCTGTTCCTCCTGCTGTTAGAGGACAGGAGGATCAGAGGAGAGAGAACTTCTGCCCACTTACATTACATTTAGTCATTTAGCAGACGCTCTTATCCAGAGCGACTTACAGTGAGTACAGGGACATTCCCCCAAGGCAAGCGTCCATTTCTCCTTTTCACTCTTTTACCTGCATCCCTTGTTTCCTCGTCTCAGAGTAAGATGGAAGATTGTGGTGAAATGGTCCCAGTTCCTCTCCCCTCTCATGGCCCCGCCCCCTCTCATGGCCCCGCCCCCTCACAGACAGCCCTCCAGCAACATCCACAGCTCATGCTGACTGGCTCCCAGATAGCAGGGGTAAGACACACACACACACATCTGCGATATCTCCGCACTGTCCAGTGGTGAGTGAGTTGAGGTTTGCTTCGGATTTGCTTGCGGCTCCAGCTGAAATTTTCTCTTTTGCCTCCTGCCCTTCTTCCTTCCGGCCCTTCCTCCTTCCTCCCTCCTTCCTCCCTCCTCCTTCCTCCTTCCTCCCTCCTCCCTCCTCCCTCGTCCCTCCTCCCTCGTCCCTCCTCCCTCTTCCTTCCTTCCTCCTCCTTCCTCCCTCCTCCCTCCTCCCTCCTCCCTCCTCCTTCCTCCCTCCTCCCTCCTCCTTCCTCCTTCCTCCTTCCTTCCTCCTCCCTCCTCCCTCCTCCTTCCTCCTTCCTCCTTCCTTCCTCCTCCCTCCTCCTTCCTCCTTCCTCCTTCCTCCCTCCTCCCTCCTCCTTCCTTCCTCCTCCCTACTCCCTCCTCCTTCCTTCCTCCTCCTTCCTCCCTCCTCCTTCCTCCTTCCTCCTTCTCTCTTTCTTTCTGGATTCTGCATTCCGCTCTCCCGCCTTCCACCTCATCTCGTGTCCTCTCTGCATCTCGTTCTTCTTCTGTCCTCTCCTTGCCTCTTCTTCTCCTCCTCCTGTCCTTCTCCTCCTCCTGTCCCCTCCTCCTTCTCCTCCCCTCTTCTCCTCCTCTCCCTTCTTCCTCCCAGCTGACGGCTCTCTTGCCAGCACAGCAGCAGCTCCTCCTCCAGCAAGCTCAGGCTCAGCTATTGGCTGCAGCCGTGCAGCAGTCCAGCGCCGCCCACGCTGCCCACGCCGCCCACCGCCGCAGCCCAGGCCAATCAGCAAGCTCAGGCAGCCGCAGCAGCCAATCAGCAGGCCAAGCAGCAGCAGCAGCAGCAGCATCATGCGGGACAGACAGGGCAGCAGAGCCAGTCCCAGGGACAGAGCACGCAGGAACAGACAGGCCAAAGTGTCTCTGTCCCACCCCCGCCACCTCAGCTCACCCTCTCCCAGCCAATCCAGCTCACCGCCCAGGTACCCACCACCAATCAGGGCCACTTCCTGGTTGAGAGGCTACAGGACTGGGAAGGAACATCAATTGGCCCTCTAGCTGTCATAACAATCCAATCCGTGAAACGTTTCGTTTTTTTATTGTTTTGCATTGATTGTCTTTTACGATGATTTTTCCTCATACAAAAAACGATTCATCCAGATTTGTCAAAAGTTCTTTAAGCTCACCAGGAACACAGACAATAGAGCTGCAACTCCAATGACATGAAACGCATCTCCCTCATGCTTTCACATTTTCACGTCGGTCACAGTTTCTCTCCCTTTGTTCTCCTCCCGCTCGGCAGGACATCCAGCAGCTGCTGCAGCTACAGCAGCTAGTGCTGGTCCCCGGCCACCCCCTCCAGTCCCCCGCCCAGTTCCTCCTTCCGCAGGCACAGCAGGGGCAGCAAGGTGGGGTCCTCGCTCCAGAACTGCTCCACCTTAGACATTATCTAACAGGAAAGTTACTGTACTACATCAAGTGCTTTGTCGTATCACCTCCTCCTGTTCCCCTTCCCCCCCCCCCTCCCCAAACGTAAATCTAGTCGAGCTGAAGGAGAAAGATGTTAAATCTCATGCCACTTTTCCCTCTTTCCCCCCAGGACTACTATCTACACCAAATCTTATTCCACTACCTCAGCAGAACCAAGGGGGCCTCCTGTCGGCTCCGACCAGGCTGGGTCTCCAAGCACAGGTACGGCCTCTCAGGAAAGACCCAGGCTTCTAGGCCTTGCAGCCTGCTCCTGGTTTTGTACCAGAACTAAGCGCATGTCCCGTCCCGTTCTTAGAGAGATAAGGGCGTGGAGGTCGGCGGTGGCGGGGGAGTGACCACTGTCTCCTCGGTGACCTCTCACCCCGAGGAGCCTAGCGACCTGGAAGAGCTGGAGCAGTTCGCGCGCACCTTTAAACAGAGGCGCATCAAGCTCGGCTTTACACAGGTGTGTGTCTGTGCTGTGTGTTTGCATTCCTGTGTGTGTGTGTGTGTCAAGAGTTCAGAGGGAAGTGTGATGCTTCCTTCATCCTTCTTTGTCTCTCTCTCCGCTTTCCCTCTCTCTCTCTCTTTTTCCCTCCCTCCCTCCCTCCCTCCCTCCCTCCCTCCCTCCCTCCCTCCCTCCCTCCCTCCCTCCCTCCCTCTCTCTCTCTCTCTCTCTCTCTCTCTCTCTCTCTCTCTCTCTCTCTCTCTCTCTCCCATCTCTCTCTCATTTACCTCTCTCCTTTCCTCCCTGTGCCTCCTTCCTGTCCTTCCTCTCTCCTCCAGGGGGATGTGGGCCTGGCCATGGGGAAGCTGTATGGTAATGACTTCAGCCAGACCACCATCTCCCGCTTCGAGGCCCTCAACCTGAGCTTCAAGAACATGTGCAAGCTCAAGCCCCTGCTGGAGAAGTGGCTGAACGACGCAGGTGACAGAGTGGATGCTAGAAGCTAACGGCACAGCACACAGACATTTAGTAGAGTCTAATCTGTACACAAAGTGGACGCCATTTGCAAACGTATATTGCACAGTCCGTAGGCATTTTGTAGTGTATTATACAAAGTGCATGTTTGCCAAGTTACTAACATGCTGTGTGTGTATGTGTGTCTGTCTTTGTATGTGTGCTTTCTGTGTGTGTGTGTGTATGTATGTGTGTGTTCCACAGAGATCATGTCCATAGACAGCACCCTGCCCAGCCCCAGTTCCTTGTCTTCTTCCTCTATGGGCTTCGAGGGGTTGCCAGGCCGACGCAGGAAAAAGAGAACCAGCATTGAGACCAACGTACGCGTGGCCCTGGAGCGCGCCTTCATCACGGTGTGTGTGTGGGCGTGATGTCTGTGCGTGTGTAAGATGTGTGTGTGACTTCTGACGGGCCTGTGTGAGTCTAGCCTCTGACGTGTGTGTGTGTGTTTTACTTCCAGTGTGCGTAATGTTCGACGTGTGTGTTCCAACCTGTGTGTGAGTGTAAGGTCTGAGTAGCACTCTGTAGCGTCTGACGCGCGCGTGTGTGTGTGTGTGTGTGTCCCAGCAGAACCAGAAGCCTACCTCAGAGGAGATCCTGATGATTGCCGAGCAGCTCAACATGGAGAAGGAGGTGATCCGTGTCTGGTTCTGCAACCGCCGGCAGAAAGAGAAGCGCATCAACCCCAACAGCTCCACCCCTCCCCTGCCCAGCCAGGCCCCCAGCGCCCCCCAGACGCACAAGCCCCCCTGCTACAGCCCCCACATGGTACGCCCCGGACTCGCACCTACTGTATTATGGGGTTAGGGTTAATCCTCCCCAAATCTGTCGATGGTATGGCCCAGTCCACCTAGCCTGTTTGTGTTCACACGTATGCCCCAACAATCCACCCCTTTACTTACCTTTCCAAATATCTATATACCCTAGTCTCTCCCTCCCTCTCTCTCTCCCTCTCTCGCTCTCCTCGCCCTACAGTTGTCCAGTCAGCTGTCCCAGGCTGTGACCAGCCTCAGCACAACCGTGACCACCATGTCCTCCACCTGCCCCCTGACCTCCAGCCTCAGCTCCGCCCACCCCTGTCTCAGCTCCTCCCCCGTGACCCCTCCCCCCCGCAGCACAGCCAGCCCAGCCACTCCCAGCCACAGCACACTGAACCTCAACACAGGGTGAGGCTACACACACACACACACTAATAGACACGCACACACTGAAGTACACACGTCCATACTGCTGTGTCTCCTCCTCAACTCACCTGCAGTCTGTAGTGAAAACCCGAACACACAGGTGGCTGACACACACACACACACACACACACACTGATCCCCCAGCCTGCTGTTTGGGAGACACTGCTCCAAGGTGCAGCAGTGCATTTTAACCCTGCGTGTGTGTGTGTGGTTCTTGTGTTCACAGCTTGTGGCGTATGGGTAAGAAGAACGGAGATGTTTCGAGCTACATCAGCGATTTTGCTGCAAACTTGAGGTGAAAATGGAACACAAACACACACACACACGCGCGGTCACGTACAGACGCTCACCTTGACACACCGAACTGTTTAACCAAAGTCAACTCTGACTTTTGTGAAAGGAGTGAAGAGTTTCAGTCGTGACGTTGAATGAGTTTCCTTGCTTCCTGTTTCTAGCGGATGATCCAGTCATCTCTCTGCGTGCCTTCTGTCTAACTGTCGTTTCTTTCCCTGTTTCTCCCCTACGTGCGATTGTTTCAACTTTTCTGCGCATGTGTGTGTGTGTGTGTGTGGAACACAACAGGAACACTGTGATGGGAGTTAACACAGGGATGAACCAAGCTCTACTCGGAAACAACCCACTGGCCACTATACAAGGTGTGTGAGATAGGCAGAGAGGAAGACACGGTAGAGAGGGGGAGAGGGGGATGAAGAGGAGAGATGGGGCCAGAAAAGGAGAGAGGAAGGGAGAGAGAAAAGGAGAGGGTGAAGGAGCGAGAGACCAAAAGAGAGACAGAGAAATGGTGAAGAAGCCCAAGTGATTGAGAGGGTGTATTATTGACCAAAATGAACCACAAAGTGATGGTGAAATTGGGATTGAAAGGAGATTTCAAGGCTGGCCTGCGGGGAGTAAGGACCGAGATTGTCTCCAAGTCCCAGAGTGAGGTATGAAAAGACTGTCATACTTACTGTCAAACACAGGGAAGTACAGTAAAACTACAGACAGGAAGTCTAGAAGGAACTGAAGCACACTAGCTTCAGTTCCACTATATGTTCCATTCCACCACCATACATTCCGCACCCTAGCAGTGTGTAAGTGTGTGTGTTTCAGTGGTAGTGTGTGTGTGTGTGTTCTGCCTCTTCATGCTTTCATCCCCCATGTGCATTCCTTAACCTCCTCATTTCATCCACATGTTCAAGATTGCGGTGAGTGCCCTGCTGTTAACAAGACTCTCTCCCTTTCTCACTGTTTCTCTCTCTCTCTCTCTGTCTCTCTCTCTCTCTCTCTCTCTCTCTCTCCCTATATCTATCTGTCTCTCTCTCCCTGTCTCTCTCCCTGTCTCTCTCTCTCCCTGTCTCTCTCTCTATATATATATATATCTATCTATCTCTCTCTTTCTCTCTCTCTCTCTCTCTCTCTCTCTCTCTCTCTCTCCCTGTCTCTCTCTCCCTGTCTCTCTCTCTCTGTCTCTCTCTCTCCCTGTCTCTCTCTCCCTGTCTCTCTCTCTGTCTCTCTCTCTCTCTCTGTCTCTCTCTCTATATATATCTCTCTCTCTCACTGTCTCTCTCTCTCTGTCTCTCTATCTCTCTCTCTCTCTGTCTCTCTCTCTTTAAATATCTATCTGTCTCTCTGTCTCTCTCTCTATCTCTCTCTCTCTCTGTCTCTCTCTATATATCTCTCTCTCTCTCTGTCTCTCTCTCTCTATCTCTCTCTGTCTCTCTCTCTATATATCTCTCTCTCTCTGTCTCTCTCTCTGTCTCTCTCTCTCTCTCTCCCTGTCTCTCTCAGCCCTAGCAGCCAGTGGTGGCCAGCTGCCTCTTTCCAGTCTTGAGGGGGGCAGCAAGGTGCTGATGGGGGGCACTGGGGGACAAGGAGGCTGCCTTCCCTCCTCCATCTTCCTCAACCACCCTGCCCTCCTACACATGGGCCAGAATCCCGGCGCTGGATTGGTCAGCAGCGCCGTAGCCAAAGCCTCCCAGTCCTCCCCTTTCCCGTCCGCCAGCAGCGTCAGCCCCACCCCCTGCTCCCCCTCCCCCTGCTCAAGCCCCGCCTCCTCCTGCTCCTCCAGCGAATTGGCACACAGCCCACCTTCTCTGGGAGGAGCCAAGATCGAGTGACAACGCCAAGGGCCAATCAGAGAGGAGGAGGAGGAGGAGGAAGGAAGGAAGGAGGAAGGAGACGAGGGCCTTTCAACCAAAGTTATCTCTTTCTCTCTCTCTCAAACCCTTCTTCCAGTTTTTAGTGTTTGCGTTCACTCTCTCTCTCTCTCCCGGTCTTTCGATGCCAAAAATACACAGAATGAAAGAGAGGAGAGAGGGAGGGAAAGAAGCGAAAGAGGGAGAAGGGGGGAGAAGGGGGAAGATTGAAACCAAAAATCTTTATCTATCCAAACTGATGGAGAGGAGGCAGCGTGGGAGCGATGTCGGTACTGCAGCTCCCCCTCTCTGGAAAAAGAAACCAATGACAAAGAAACCGGAAGGGGCAGAGAGGGCGGAGTTGCGTGTCGACTCGTCGAAACCAAAAATGACAAAAACCAAACTTTGACTCTATCTTTAGGGAATGGCGGCAAGAAACAGAAAAGGAGGACTGATTTTTTGGGGAGCGCTTCGGGTGAAGTGAGAGGAGGATTTGAAACCAAAAATGTACCTGAGGAAGAGGAAAAATGAACACACAATGACAAAAAAAAAGAATTACAACCGTACCAAAATCCCAAATACCAAAAACCAAAAACGGAGAGAAAAGCTTTATCCAAAGGATGTGTACATAGTGACCCTGTCCAGGACCAGACTTCTGCTACTGCAACACACACACACACACACATCACACATCCACAACCAAATTCATTCTACCATCTGCCATCCCGTCATCAAGTCATCATGTTTGTTTGTGTCTGCCATTCCTTTGTTTGGGACATTTCGATTGTTGTTAATGATTGTTACTGAATGAGTCACGGTTGCACTTGAGGAGACAGAGGTGTGTGTTTATATGTCTTTATGTGTTTAGTCTTTGACCTACCTCTGCCTACTAGTCTCTTTAAATACTCCTCCCGCAGTCTCTCTCCTTCAGCACTTGCTTTTGTACACTTCAACAACATTGACGTTTTTATTTCACACGATTTGTCCCTCTGCTTTCTTTGTTGATTTCTCCCGAAGAATGTGTTTTCTTCTCTCACTTGTCTTGAGAGGGTTAAAACAGCCAAGACACAGAAGGACTACAATGTTGTTCATCCTAGATTTTGTCCGTGTTGTGCTCTGTAAACAGACCCGCACGCCCGCCGGCCCCCGCTCGATTTAGCGTCTGTCACGAGCGGCTCCTGTCCTTAAAAAGTATGAAATAGGGCCGTGATTGTGCTTTAAGAGGTAATAATGTAAGCCGAAGGGCGATAAATTAGTCAGTTGATGTGTGTTTAGTCACAGGTTGCTCTGTGATCATCACATAGATCAGTAAAGAACTTACAGGTGTGTCTGTGTCGTTTCATCGCCCCCCCCATCATCACATTCATTTCATGTCATTCCACAAACCTATCCCACCAGCATCGCCAGTCTGATCTGGAAACCGTTTGGAAACCAAAAGCTTTCGGCAGATTTGGGTGAGTGCGGGGTTGCAGTCATGACATGGGAACACACAGGGATTCTGAACCTCGCCAAGGTACCCCCCTGCCTCCTCTACTGCCCCCCCCCACCCCTTCCAACGCCCAGGAGGGAAGCTTTAAAGGGACACGGTTCTCCCCCCCTCATGGGGAGAGGCGTGCCCACGGGGGAGGGGTTCCTGGGGGAGAAAGTGAGAGGCAGGTGTCACATCTTTTTGTTTGTTTTGTAAGAAGATACCAAAAATACCCCCTGAAAAAGCCAAAAACCAACCCAAGGATCGAACCACAAGCAAACCAAATAGAAACCCGAACCAAATACGGGGGGGGGGGGGGGGGGGGGGGGGCAGAGGGGGACGGGGACGGGGGCAGAGGGGGAGGTCAGGAGGACAAAGTGCAGGTTTCGAAAGAGTCAAGAGGCCCACGCGCGTCTGTCTGTCTGGCTGTCTGTGACCTTTGAGCTTTTTAACTTGTGCGGGCCTTCATGACCCCGTGTACCCTGTAGCACAGGCAGGACGGAGCAGTGTGGACAGATGGACAGGCAGGACTGAAAGACAGGCGCCCCTCTCCTCCCCCCTGCCAGAAACTCAGCTCTTCTTCTCTGGTCCTGGACGGGCTAACTCTAATGACCTCACTGAACTGTTGATTCCGAATATGTTTTTATTTTTCTGTTTGTTGGGTTTGATCGTTTGATCTCTGCCGTGTCTCTTGATGCTGTTTCATGTACTGTACTTTAGTGCTTATACTCATTTGGAATAACGTACTCGCCTACTACAAGAGCTTCATATTTTTTTTGTAGTCTTGCTAGAGATTTTTATCAGGTGGTTGGAAAAATACTGTGAAAATTTCGCTTCCAGATTTTTATTAGATAAACAGACTGTCTTGGCAGATAACAAAGACACATAAGCCAATAACAAGAGGAGAAAAAGAAAACTAAACCAAATACGAAAACCAAACCATACCAAAAAAAAATATCAAGTGAAATACAGAGAGATCTTGCAGCCTTGCATGCCACTGCATCAAGGTTTAGAACTTGGATCGTGTCAGTTTGTCCGAGGAATGTGTATTTATGTACTTGTGTGTATCTGTGGGAGTGAGCGAACATTTGTCTAGAAGGATGAAAGTGGGGAATTTTGCAGGTCTTACAAGGATGTTGCATCCTTTATCTATTAGCGATCACAAAGCAAGACACTGTTCCACACTATTCCGCAGACACACACACATCTACAGCCCTCGGACAAATTTACAAAAGAGTTGAACTTATTGCATCCAAAGAGTACAATATTTGGTTTGATAGACCCAGAAGTACAGTCGACCCATGAGAATCATTCATGAACAAAAACTTAGATGTGGAGCTTCTCACCTTTGAGGCCAAACCTTTCCTCCACAGAAACTCTTAGACGGAATGTACCTGTTAGTGCTTCTATAGATTTTGTAGAAAAAAAGATCTATGTTCTAATGCTTACTTATCGCTATGTATTTAAGAAAAAAAAAGAAAGAAAAAAAAACTTACAAAAAAGACTTAAAAACCTTGATGATAATGACTTGATTTTAGACCAAAAATTTCAACTATCTCTCTTTGGATTTTAGTTCTTTGTCCAATGATTTAGACATTGATTGTACTATTTATTCGGGCTAGGTTCATTTTGTATCAATCTATCCTTTTTCATAATTTCTTCTATTTATTTGATTATTTATTCATTTCTTCGCGGGATGTATTTTGTGATTTACTGTACGTGGCGTTGGGATTTGCCTTTAACCAAAAGCTCAGTTGAAGGACCTTCTCACATCCTCAAACCAAATCAAACCAGAGAAATGCAAGTAGAGTTCTTACAAGGCCTTGGGGAACATGGCTGACGATCCCCTTGGCCTTGGTCACGCTCTCCTCCTCCTCGAGACCCTCGCCTCTTAAAGGGGAAGTACGCTTCTCTCTGGGGACTGGGGCAGCACTGTGTTCAAGGGAATACTTGACTCATCCTAAAGAATAACCGCATGAATTATTATCGTCATGCTGTGTGTGAACGGTTCGTTATCATTAAGGCTCACGATAACCGCGATATGCATAGGAATACACATTTCTTCGTGACTCTAAATTTGATCAAATCATTGTTCTCAGGTGATGTGTGCAGTCAGTTGTAGCCCAAACAGATAGTTGCTTATTGTAATGAAGAGATGTGAATGTATGGGCGGTGAGTCACAGTTAGACATGACTGTAGCCACTCCACAGTGCTGTCCTTGTCCTGTCTTCCCACCGGGCGGGGGGGGGGGGTTGGGGGGGGGGGGGGGGGGCGGTGGAGGGCACACTGAAAGCTTTAAACAGCTACACGACCAAAAAAAAAATGTGAGAAAATTGACAAGAGATAGTTTTTTTTTTTTTTTTTTTTCTAAGCGACGGAGGGAGAGGGTGTGAGGAAGAGGAGACAGAGGAGATCCTTCATACACCTTCTTCCTCTCTCTTTCTCCAAGATGTAAATGGTGTGTCCCAATAGTCATACTACCATACTACACAGAAGGCACTGTCTGTACATAGTATCTACCATACTAAATACTGTGGTAGTATGGGTATTTGGATGCTCTGAAGGTCTTAGTTTTGTTTGTTATTTGGTTCGTCTTTGCGTTTGTCTGTTTTGTTTTCCTCATCCGCGTGTCAGGTGGAAAAGAGAGATAGTTCATCATATACCTCATATTCTTTGATGAAAAACCAAATAGATGAATGCTTTAAAAAAAGAGAGAGAGGTTGGAGTAGGGCCTGGGGGGGGGGTGTGGACAGCATGTGTGTACTGTGCGACTGTAAAGACACCAAGCAGGACTGGGTCAGAACCAAAGTCAAACGCTCATCGTCCTGACAAGGACCCTAAGTTCCAACACCAGAGATGTGGCTCATGCCTCACCCTGGTGAGCAAGTGCCCCCCAGCACTGGCCCTTTACCACAACGCAGCATGTGACATTTTGAGTCAGAAGAGCGTCATCTGACTGTCAGCCTGTTGCGTTTGTGTCACAGTCCCAACACACACACACACGCTCATACAGAAACACACACCCCTGTCCCTAACCCAGAAACAGCCCCTGTTCTCTCTGTGTTGAGCTTTGAACACAGCCCTTCCACCCCAAGCCCCCCCGACCCCTCTCTGCTGCCCCCCCGACCCCTCTCTGCTGCCCCCCCGACCCCTCTCTGCTGCCCCCCCGACCCCTCTCTGCTGCCCCCCTGACCCCTCTCTGCTGCCCGTACACCAGGCCCAGGCAGAGGTGACCCCTAAGGATAGGTCTGGAATCTGTCAATTCAGGCCAAAATAGTTAGACTTTTTTCAAAGAAATATTTGTTTTGTTACTGTTTTGAAGATTGGGAGTCTTAAACTAGGGCACTTAAAGATTAAATATCTCAAACCTTATGGTAACATGCTCTAAGCAAATATCAGCATCTTAGAATATGAACGTAGTATTATCCAAACCTTCACCAAGACCCTCTTCATGTAAACATGTAAAAAACTAATACGAGGCCAGTCCCAAGGACACTTTTTTATCCAACTCCCAAACAAAAAGCTTTATCACCTGGACCACTAGCCGTGGCCAATTGGCTAACTCCCTTTGGTTGGGGGAGCTCATTGGCTGGTTGGTGTGTCCATCAGTGCTGCAGGTGTAGTAGGGAGTCCTGTGGGGCGGGCCACCAGGGAAGGGCTGAAACTGTGGTCGCTAGGTGACACCCCTCAAACTTCTAAGTGTGTGTGTGTGTGTGTGTGTGTGGGTGGAGGTTATGGGAGTTGTACATGGGACAAGGAGATGAATGCTATTTAGACCTTCTCTCACACTCTCTCTCTCTATGAAGACTGTTAACACGATCTGGTCTTCAGGGTCTGAGGGATCAAGTGTAAAGTGCAGGTCTTGTCAGTAGGGATACCCCCTTCGAGAATGATACCAAAGTTAATGCCCTACTACGGGACCCAACACCTTCCACACGCTCCCTAAAACCCTGCTGTCCGCCAGTGTCCAATCAGACGCTTCACTTCCCCTGGTGCATTCTGGGTTGATGTAGTGACATGCTCAGAAAGATTATGTCATTTGGAGTGTTCAGTCTCTCTCTCTCTCTTTGCTTCTGACAGCTTCAGACTTCAGACTTTGGTTTAATTCCCAATCTCTTGTGCATTCTGAAGACCAGAACATTGATTGTGCTCGTGGATGAATTCCACGTTGTCTGAGAAATGCGCCTTTACAAGCATGTCGAGCAAGAAACAAGGGCTGGCGAGACATAAATCAGTATCGAATTCCTTTCATTTAGTTTTTGAGCGAGTAATGTGCAAGTAACAAGTTACAAGACTCCGAAACTGGTTTAAATGTCACGGCATTCGAAAATTAACCTGAGGGGAAAGAGAGAGAGAGAGAGAGAGAGAGAGAGAGAGAGAGAGAGAGAGAGAGAGAGAAGAGAGGAGAGAGAGAGAGAGAGAGAGAGAGAGAGACACAGAGAGACAGAGAGACATAGAGAGAGAGAGAGAGAGAGAGAGAGAGTGTATAGAGCAGACCAGACCCAACCTGTATTCCTCCACCCATTTCCTTCCACGCTCCTTCGTCTCACCCTCCCGCCCTTCCCTCTTTTTCTCTACAATACAGCTTCAGTCCAAAGGTTCTTAAGCGAGACAGCAAAGTCGGATCTTACAGAATAAAACCAAAGAGCTCCATAATATTGTTCTCTTCAACAGACTCCTCCCTTTCTCTTCCTGTCCCCTTCATCAATCTCTTCTCTGCTTGAGTCTCTTGTCACCTAGTGATCCAGTTTACAAAGCGTAGACCTCAGCTATCCAAAGGGAAATAATAATAATAATGATGATTAAGATGATGATGATAAAATGTATATTTTTAAGTATTTGTCATTGGAAAAATAACCTTAAGCTTCTCGTAATTATGATGACCATGATGATGAAGATGATGATGTTGATGGTGAAGATGATGATGGCGACGATTACGTTTCTCTTGGTATCTCTGAAGCTGTTCTGATCCTTTTGAGTTTTGTCTTATTGGCTCGTGCTGCCAGAGAACTACTGACCTCCCATGATCCTCTCTGAGTTTGTTTATCCTGTTGTTTAGTTCTGTCTTGTCTGTCTTTCTGTCTAACCTCTGTCTGTCCATCTTTACATCTGTGTGTGTGTGTGTGTGTGTTTATGTTTAGTTTACTGTTATGTCTGTCTGTTCTGTCAGTCTGTTCACTATCCCTGTTTGATTTGGGATAGAGATGGTCTAATCAGTGGTTTCATGTTTCACTAGAGAATGTGTGTGGTGTGTGACTGTGTGTGTGTGTGTGGTGTGTGACTGTATGTGTGTGTGTGTGTTTGTTTAAGCGTGAGCGAGGTAATTCTATGAGACGTTAAGGTTGGGGGTTTTCCCTTGAATTTCCAACTCCCCTTCCTTTTTCTCTGGAATTGATCTTATCTGTTTTTGAGGACTGTTAAATTGGGGGTTAGGAGAGCTAAGAACACACCCTTATGTGGTATACATTAACCAAAAACTCCCACGGTGGTGTTTGTGTGCGTGAACCCTGACCCTAACGTGTAGCTCACTACCCTCTCTTCCAACTGTCACTCTGAGTGAATGTGTGTAAGAGTATGAGTGCACATCCATGCTTGTGTGTGGTTATGTCCGTGTGAATGTCTTTGTGTGTGTGTGTGTGTGTCCATTGTCCTCACATACTTCCTCTTGTGTTTTCCATTCTGTGAAAACCCACCCCTTTCCCAAACCCTTTTTCTCTGTCTCCCTCTTCTTCCTTGTGGTAGCAAGTTAGCCTTTTAGTGTATTTATCTTTAAAACCAAAAAAAGAGAAAAAGAATTCTGCTTGTTCATTGTACAGTGTTGTTCATTTAAGTCATTTTTGTAACTGAAAGTGTTTCATTCATCCAAATAAAAACAGGAGACAAAAACTGTACAGATTATCCTTGTCTATTGTGTTTTTTCAAACTGACAGAGATGGGAAGTAGTGAAGTATAAATACTTTGCTACGTACTTAAGTAGTTTTTTTGGTATCAGTACTTTACTTCACTATACATTTTTCTGACAACTTTTTACTTTCACTCCTTAAATTTTTTACACAAATATTTGTACTTTCTACTTCTTAAATGTTCATGCCAGGCTCGTTATTCAAGTTTTAATCTGTGTTTGGGCATGATGTCTCTCTCCTCTCCTTTCACTGTGTGTGTAAAAAAATGTTTTGAAAGGTTAAAAAAATATTTTTGAAAAAAGTTTCGAACAAAAAAGTTTCGAAAGGTAAAAAAATAAAAATTGGAACAAAAGTTTGATACAAAAGTTTCGAAAGGTTGAACAAAAAAGTTTCAAATATTGTTTTTGTTTTTTTTACTTTAAACGTTTTGTGTAGTGTTGTGTGTGAAAAGAAAGTTTCGGTAATTTTTTGTCAAAAGGTTGAAAAAGGTTAGATTTCTTTTTTGGTGTCATGTTCGAAATTATTTATTGATTTATTATTAAAACAGTTACGTAAATTACTTCCTTACATTTGTCCAAACGCATCGCTGAATCAACAAGCTCAACAAAACACAGACCATGTGCCCTGTTGCTAAACTACCACTAGGTGGAGCCATCCGCCATATTATGTGTGCCAACCCTTTCAAAACTTTGCCTTGCTTTCTCTCACACACCAAATTGTTTTGGATGCGACCTGTTGTAGAGCATCGGTAAAGCTTGGCGTGAAATTTAAGATGCAAGTAAACTTTTAGAGGAAACAGATGAGATGGGTGAGTCCCATCCTGTGTCTTGACACTTCACAGACTGGAAGTACACTCTGTTCCCCTTCGTTCACTCTCTCTCTGTTGAGTCAGAGGACATCTGTTTAATTAAGCCTATGTTTGTCTTTCTCTCGCCTTCACCTCCTTCTGTCTCCCTCTCTCTCTCTCATTCTCTTTCTCTCTCTCTCTCTCTCTCTCTCTCTCTCTCTCTCTCTCTCTCTCTCTCTCTCTCTCTCTCTCTCTCCTTCTCTAAATCTCTCTCTCCCAGTATGTGGTATGGTAGGAGGATAGCACAGTTTGATACAGTATTTTTATGGTCCAGTTTGGTAGAGTAGGTGGATGGTAGAGGAGGAGGATGGTATAGTTTGGTAATGGTACAGTTTGGTATAGGAGGATAACAGTACAGGTTGTGAGTGAGACAGCAGCTTTCAGACGCCCACCTTCACGTTGACTCACTCCTCGCGGGGAGAATGCGATCCTGTCACCACGGTGACACGTTAAGTCTGGGTATATATGAAATGTTTTTGTCGAGAGTCGTGTCGAACAAACAAACACAATGTATTTTTAGCGTTAGCTATCGTCTCCAGCTGTGAACGCACTTGATAAACAGCATCAATCCTGTATGAGTGAACAGTACATAGCCTAAGTACAATTATCTTACTGATGATAGGAAGGTAGTTGGATGTGCTTTGCCTTCGGCAAGGGCACAACCTTTGTTCTCTCACATATATATTATTATTATTTTTATTTCTTTTTGACCCCCTAAAACTCAGTCAATATTTGGCCTACATAGACAACCTAGGTGTCAAACGTTTCGTCTTGGTAGCGATTGAGTTGCTTCTATTGGGATTTACGTTCCGTTGCATGGTTTAAGTGGAAATTAAGTTTTTGTGGCGAAAAGTGAAGCTAACGGTGGCTAACTTGCTAGCCACAGTCAATGACGCTACTTACGTCACTAACGTCACGAAAACTCGCGTGACTACCTCTAGCAGAACATTAGTTTAGCAGCTCGTTAACTTCTGGGAGATAGCTAAGCTAACTGCTTTACTGCAAGGGAGCTGCAGAAACGCCACAAGCAAAGAGGCCAGGGTGATAACTATTTACTAATTTTACTTTGTGATATGACCCACAATTGTGACGTGTAATGTACAATATAAGCTGATTTTATTAAGGAAGTACATCTACTTTCGGAAACAGTAGTCTACTATGTCACTGAAGTATTAGCATCATGACATTAGCCTCTGTTGCCCGGGCAACACATATTACAGTGGTCTATGATGCATCTGTTTTCAATCGTTAAAATTACATTGTTACATTTTCGTTGTAGGATTTATTATGACATTACATTACAAGTAAACGATTTGTGGGTGAAATTATCATTACCTGTGGTTTCAAACCAGTGTTGCTCACTGCAACGCTGTAGCCTACGCGAGACACTACAAAAACATCTACACAGCTGTACTAGTAGTAGGAAGTCAAACGGCGACAGAACATGTTCGGCACTCCCCTTACTTAAATCAAAAGTCTATCTTAACTACTAACCTTAACTTCATTGCCACAGCCTAAACTTTGTCAATCTGTTCATGAAAATAATTAATTTCAGGCTAAACCGTACAACAAATTCAACCAACGCAATCGCTACCAAGACGAACACAGCAGTAGTCTACTGTACTGTACAATTTACCGGGGCAGCTTCTCCACACAGGGCTATATCGCACTTGGCGTTGTTACTGACAATGATCGCTACCAGTGAGCTTTTTATGAAAGCGATTTTCCACTAAATTAATGTCAAGCTTATTTACGTTTTTGGCGGCATATTTTCAGTTAGCAGATGGTACTGTTTGAATCGCGATTCCATCTTCTACTGCCGGGTAACGTCGTAGAATAATCTTCAAAGGGGGTTCTTTATTCATGAATGAATGCAATGAGTAGGCTAAATGCCTTAAAATTTCACGAGAAGGGAAAAACTTAAAAGGACGTTTAAATCATAGAGATTAGGTCAATTTTTACACCGGTCTGCCAAATTTATTCGTTTTGATTCAACGATGAGGCTGCCTCTTGCAGGGGAAATGAGAAGACATCTATTTAATTCTACACTTCACTCGTATTTTCAGTTGTAAATGAGCAGAAAAAAAATTCTTTTAAATCTATGTAATCTTTATAAATAACAAGTATGAATTTTTATATAAAATATACAGAAATATCAGTTGTAAAAATGTCATCCAAAAACGGACCCCTGTGCAACCGACGCAAGCAAGCACACCCTACAATTTCCCCAGAAATTGTACCCTGTCTAGTTGTCAGTTTGATGTGGCGTCATGGGCCTAGCATTAACATGCAGCCGCTGTGGATGGGAAAATGATGTCTGTATGTGTTAAGTGTGTGAGTCACATACTCATGACTGCTAAATGAGACTGTTACTTGAAACCCAGCTAACTTACTGCATGGTCTGATGAGTACCAGTAACCACCATGGCATTAGATCTGGTGAAATCGGTTAAGTTGGGAGTCAGGTGGCAGAGCGGTTAGGGAAGCGGGCTTGTAATCAGAAGGTTGCCAGTTCGATTCCCGGCCGTGCCAGATGACATTGTGTCCTTGGGCAAGGCACTTCACCCTACTTGCCTCGGGGGGTATGTCCCTGTACTTAATGTAAGTCGCTCTGGATAAGAGCGTCTGCTAAATGACTAAATGTAAGTTACGGCTACATTATATTAGTGGTAGACATACCGCCAGCTGTCAGGGTGTCACCAAAGTCGGTCCAAGTGTGTGTCTGTGTGTGTGCGTGTGCTTGCAGCAGACAGTGCCAGCAATGGAGTGATACGGACCAGATCTGGTTTCCCACCGCACCAGTGTTGCCATGTGAGGTGTGTGTGTGTGTGTGTGTGTGTGTGCATGCGTCAGTGTAAGGTGTGCATGTCTTTGTACGAAGTGTAGCCTATGAGTTGCTGATTGAGGTGTGTTTAACCCTCGTGCTGTCTTCGGGTCACATGACCCAAAGGTTCATAACGAACCATTGTTGTGTTTACCCAATTTTACCCAATACAAAAACAAATAAAAATAATTTTCTTTTAACCATTCCAATGTGAGGGCGTCTGAGACAGCCCGACAGTTAAAAGAAAATGCTTCACTTTGTTTTTGTATGAGGTAAATTTGTCGCAATACGACGGTGGGTCACAATGACTGATGGGTCAGAATGACCCGAAGATAACACAAGGGTTAAGGGGCAGGATTTGAAATATATTGCTGCTATGGTCACTTCTTAGCAGAACAGAATAATGTAGATGTTTCTGCAATCTGTGTTGGCACAATACCTTATGCTACCCGGCGCTAAGTAAATCGCATTCAAAACATGACTAAATAATGTGTTTAATCCAAAGCGACGTACAGAGGAAGATCTGAGCTTGCGACCTCTGGATCTCCGGTCATTACTCTCCCACGAATCTATACTCAAAACTCCCTCAAAACATTCAAAGAGTTTGTTCCACTCACAACAACTTGGATAGTCTTTCTGAGCAAATCAGCTATCATTGTAATTCAAGAGACACAGAAACAATATAGTCTACTAGGAGGGCAGCCGACGCAACAACATCCTAGCAACATCCTTTCGCTAAACTCGCAGTAAGTGCAAACAAGCTAGCTGAATGTTAAAGGCCTTGGCATGTTCCTGATGCTTGTAGTGTTACCATTCACTTAAGTACTCTCCTTGGTAATAAAGAAAGAGAGAGAGAGAAAGAAAGACAGGGAGTGAGAGCGGAGGAGTGGGATACAAAGGTGAAAATGGATTGTGTGGAGAGAAAGAATAAGTGCCACACATAAGGACATGAACTGGTTTATCGTCCTGCCAATCAAATGAGAATCAGAATCAGAATTCGGTTTATTCGCCATGTATGTTATAGAAACACGGAATTTACTGTGGCAGGGAGGTGCAAAACACTAAACATATACAGATCTTAAATGAAGTTAAAGTACAAAAGTTTAACTATTTCTAAGTTAAACTCGAGCCACCTCTTCATAACAGTCCACCCGCGACTCATGTGGGCACAGACACACACACACACACACACACACACACACACAATGCCAGGACAAGGTGTAGGCACAGCAGGGACACCCGTCCACCCAGGCATGACTCATGGCTCACAACACCCACCATATGCAGAGGATCCTCCCCACTCTGACCTGCGGGAACACCGAGGATCATCCAGATCACAGCTCAGAGAATGCAGCTCCATCTAAAAAAAACAAACAACACATACGTCTCCATTACACACAAACACACTCGAAACATCAACTAACAACAAGCTGATTATATTCTGTACACCCTCTCCTCAACTCTTGGGAAACTCTTGACTTTAACTCTCAAACTAGTTAAATCGTCACGTTTAGTCTTTTTTTTTTATTCGCCTGTGTTCAATAACATCGGTGTCTTTCTTGGAAAAGGACAGGGCAGGAGGAAAGGCCCCACAACAATGCTCTTACTCTCTACATAGGAAATATGTCATGGGAGTCAGATGGCTGAGCGGTGAGGGAGTCGGGCTAGTAATCTGAAGGTTGCCAGTTCAATTCCCAGCCGTGCCAAATGACGTTGTGTCCTTGGGCAAGGCTCCTACTTGCTTCGGGGGGGAATATCCCTGTACTTACTGTAAGTCGCTCTGGATAAGAGCGTCTGCTAAATGACTAAATGTAAAATGTAAACTTGTAAAATAAAGAAATATATAAAAAGATGACTCATTACTACAACACCCACACTATCAATGAGCCCACTACAGTTCCACGCGCACGCACCATACAATATGTGTAGAGGATTCGCCCTGTGTGACACATTACAATAACGCCCACAGTTGTGCCCAGGCGAGTAGTAGGAACATCAAACTGAGGAGTGCAGCACATGCCCCAGATCAACCCACCCCTGCACTGGCCTGTATGTGACACATAGCTGAACCTCCCACGACCATGCTGTCTGCGGGTCCCGCGGGCTGGGGAGCCAGGCAGGCTGGGGGGCCAGGCAGGCTGGGGAACCAGGCAGGCTGGGGGGCCAGGCAGGCTGGGGGGCCAGGCAGGCTGGGGAACCAGGCAGGCTGGGGGGCCAGGCAGGCTGTGGGGCCAGGCAGGCTGGGGGGCCAGGCAGGCTGGGGGGCCAGGCAGGCTGGGGGGCCAGGCAGGCTGGGGAACCAGGCAGGCTGGGGGGCCAGGCAGGCTGGGGAACCAGGCAGGCTGGGGAACCAGGCAGGCTGGGGAACCAGGCAGGCTGGGGGGCCAGGCAGGCTGGGGAACCAGGCAGGCTTGGGGGCCAGGCAGGCTAGGGAACCAGGCAGGCTGGGGAACCAGGCAGGCTTGGGGGCCAGGCAGGCTGGGGGGCCAGGCAGGCTGGGGAACCAGGCAGGCTGGGGAACCAGGCAGGCTGGGGGGCCAGGCAGGCTGGGGGGCCAGGCAGGCTGTGGGGCCAGGCAGGCTGGGGGGCCAGGCAGGCTGGGGGGCCAGGCAGGCACTCCCTCCAACTGGGTCCTGTTGACTGGGAGGGGTGGAGGGGGTGGGGTGGGGGCATCATCTATGAGCGTCAGTGGCTGGGAGACAGTTTGAATCATAGCTTTGGTGTTAATGTGTGTGTGTGTCTGTGGGGAGAGCAAGAGAGAGACGGAGAGAAAGAGAGAGAGATTGAGAAACTCGGGTATGCACATTATGAATGGACCGTGTACCTGGTGATTTGAGGACAACCTGGCATTGAGGGGAGAAGAGAGGAGTCCTAAGCTGTGAGCTATTCTGGGCATCCTATGACAGCCTGTTCTTGGAGGGGGGGGGGGGGATTTGGTGGCCAGGCTAGAAGTGGGATCCAGCCCAGGTTTGGAGGTAGTGGAGGGGGGCTTCATATGGTAGTAGGTAAGTGGCCTGGCCTTAGCCCCTGCGGATGATGACTAATTGGGGGAGGCGAGGAGGGAGGGTGGGGCCTGTGACTGTACCTGACCCAGGCTTCACACTCGTACAGCAGGGGGAGTCTTACCGCAGTCCGGTCTAATTTGGGACCGGCCATGACATGTGCTGGGTGGAGAGACAGACGAGGAGCCCGAGCGAGGGAGGGTCTAGTGAGGGGGAAAAGAGGGGAGTCGGGGTGGAAGAGAGGAGATGGATGCTGTGCGTTGAAGGAGGGAGAGATCTGTTCGGTCAGAGGGGTTGGATGGGGGTGAGAAGGGAGGGAGGGGGGGGAGGGGGAGGAAGCTGTGCCAATAGGAAGAGCTTGTTCCTCAGTGAGATACAGGAGACACTGTCAACACACACACTGTGCTCAATATAGCAACTGTCACAGGGCCAAGCATACCTCTCTCTCCCTCTGCCTCCCTCCCTCGTTTTCCTTTACACCCTCTGTCACGTTTTCTCTCCCCCATCTCTCTCCACGACTCACGCACTCCAAACTTCCCCGTGAACAAACTTTATCCTTCTTTTCGTCCTTCTCTTTCGGTCTCTGTGTCTACGTGCTGACGTTGTCACGTCGTACTAGTTAACTCAACAGATATTCTCTCCTTCGTTTCCCCCCCTCCCTCCCTTCCTATTTTCTCCCCCCCCCCCCTCTCTGTATATATTTCAGCCTTGACACACCGCCAGACATTGGTTTAATATAACACACATTCTCTGTGGTTCTCACATTGCCTATCTTTCCAACGAACACCATGCACCTCCCTCTACTTTGGGCCAAGCCTCAAACTTGTTCCATACTTTGCAGGCAGAAAACTTTGCTTTTGCTCTCGAACAGCACCCTCATTGCCATGGCAATCCAAGAAAAGAAAAAAAAGGTTGGCTCTCTGGCGATGAAAATAGTAACTCACTTTCGATAAGGTGACCTCGCGTCAGGGAAAAGAACGCAGGTGTAAATTTGGAGCCTTTATTTTAAAAAGAAAGTTTAAGAGTCGGAGTAAACAGGGTGAGCGTGTGTTCTCTGGACATCCCCATGTAAGACCCTGTAACAACATTCCAGACGCACAATCTTTAACACGTCCCACATTCATGCCATTCTTCAGATTTAAACTCCTTAATTACACCCTCCACCCCACTCCCCACTCTCCACCCCAACCCCCCCTCCCCCCCACTCTCCACCCCTTGGCACACTCTGACCCCCCTCTTCCTCCATCTCACTTGTCCTCTGCTGCCCACTGTCACTCTGTCCTTCTTTTCCTCTCTCCCCCTCCTCCCCCACTCGCTGTGGTGATCCCATTACTCATGTGCGAATACCAGCTGGGAGAGGGAGGGAGGGAGAGAAGGAGAGAGAGAGATAGGGACAGAGATAGAAACAGAAAGAGAGAGGGGACGTACAGAGAGTTGCTGTGTAGCGCCGTGCCCACGGGCCCTGTGGAACTGCAGGGGGAATTCTGGAGAATGTTGACTGACGCACAAACACACAGACTGACTGACTTAGGAGACAAATTGGTTCAAGATGATTTGAGTGTTCCAAAACTGACTCCAGATCAAATCATATAAGGGAGAGGGTGAGGAAAAGAAAGAATGATGGAGACAGTGATGGAGAAGGAGCAAAAGAGATGGTGTGAATGTGATTTCGGACGGTTGGAGCGGCATACTTGAAAATAAACAACTTCTTTGATGACAAAGAGCCCATTGAATCTTTCCTTCTCTCCCTCTCTTCACTCTCAGTGTGCTTTGCCTCTCTCTCTCTTTTTCTTTTTTTTTTTTCTCCTTATGCAATTTATTTCCCTTTTTTTCCTACTGGGCCATCAACTGCCACCCTTACATACTCCAGTAGCTAGTTTTCCTTTCAACTGCCAAAGTCTTTCATTCTTTTAGTCTCACTTCTCCTGTGGTCTCTTAGTACGCCCAATCCTCTCCCTTTTACCTTTTTCATCAGAAATCAAACCTTGTTTTTTTTTTTGCGCCAATGATTGATTTGAAAGTACAGTAAAAGAACTCCAAGTGTTGTCAACCGTTCAGTGCATGACATTGTAAGCTTCATCACGGTTAGCGTTCGTGACTAAAGAAATCAAGGTCGACACACTCAGAGCAAACAGCTCCTCCGTTGTGTGTGTGTGTGTGTGTGTGAGAGTGTGTGTGTGTGTGTGTGTGTGTGTGTGTGTGTGTGTGTGTGTGTGTGTGTGTGAGAGAGTGTGCGAGCATGTTTCATGTCATCAAACACCTTGTGTGTACAGCACCTCTCTGACTTGTACAGTATCTCCCAAACGCAGGCATTCTACTTATTCCTTGTTGGTTTCCACCGGTTGCTTAATTCTGTTTGTGTACGTGTGTTTTGGGGATGCCTGCTCACGTCTGCAGGTGTGCGTGTACGTTTGTGTGTTTGTAGGTGTGTGTTTACGCCTATGGGGCCACTGGTGAGTGAGATACCACACCCATTGTCCATGGTAATTACACTGACGGGAGCCATCTGTGTGGCACTGGCAGAGAACAGGGGAAGCTGGGATGCATTAGGACCAACTGGAGGACCACTGTGTCTCAATCTGGACTCTGGAAACCTGCAAAGGCTGGGTAGGCCTTAGATGGGACCCGGCGCTGGCGGACCAGAGTACCGGGGGCTGCTGACACGACCGACTCGACTGATCCAGGGTCAGATGGCTGAGCGGTTAGGGAATCGGGCTATTAATCAGAAGGTTGCCGGTTCGATTCCCGGCTGTGAAAAATGATGTTGTGTCCTTGGGCAAGGCACTTCACCCTACTTGCCTCGGGGGGAATGTCCCTGTACTTACTGTAAGTCGCTCTGGATAAGAGCGTCTGCTAAATGACTAAATGTGAAATGTAATCCAGGTACAGAAGAGGTCGCTGAGGGAGATTGGATGAGTGTAAATCGAATAATATGATGTTTATCATTTCGCCTCAGATGAAGTCATGTTAGGTTATGTTAACTGTGTACTATCTCATTGTATTTTTGTTGTAAGGGTCTGTTTATGCTAGTCACAGGACAATGAGCGTGGCAGTAGGATCTCATGAGATCTGATCTATGAGCTCTCGATCTCTCGTCAGGCCCGGTGCCACGGTAGTTGCAGTAAACGTGGGGTCGTCTCTGACCTCTGTGGTTCACACAGGGTTTATGGTCGAGGGGTTGTGGTAGGTTGGGGGGGAATTGAGGGGGAGGGGGGATGGGAGTGGAAAAGAAGGGATGTGTCGGTGGGGATGGGGAGGATGCAGGCCTGGTCCGGGGGGGGGGGGGGTGTGCACCAGAGCGCTCCCCCCCCCCCCCCTGCTGCCACAAATCTCTCCTTCTCCTTTCTTTCTCTCCGTCTTTCTCTCCGGAGCGTCTGTCTGTCACTCCGATTAGGGACGGGGCGCGGCACACAAAGACAGAGAACAGAAGATGATGAAAAGAGAGGGGCGGGAAAGAGAGGGAGAGATAGTGTGACCGTGCGACCAACCTGAAGCAAGGCAAAAAGATGTTCTTGAAGTTACAAGTTACTTTTCCTGTTAAACACCTCCTCTAGACCAGTTCCAGTCAGCCAGTTAACATCACCCACATGCAGCTACAGCCACCACAGAGCCCGTCTGGGCTGTACGCGCGGTGAGTATTGTCTCGCATAAATTAACATTTCATGACATTGCACCTGACAAAATCTTTTTGTGAATATTGTAATGATGACATACATTGAATAAAAGTTTAGGTTTGTTGTCAAATCAGACTTGAGACAGACTGAATTTAATAAAGTTCCTAATGTCATTGAAGTACTACTGCACCCATCCTTGAGAGCATTGTGTGGCTGAAAAACCAATGAGGGAGAGAGAGAGACATAGAGAACAAGTGGCAGGCAAGTGAGAGGCGGTAAATAATAGAATGCTCGGAGGAGAAGGAGGCGTAGAAAAGGAGGGAGGATGGCAACAGAGGGTGGCAGAGAGAGAGAGAGAGAGAGAGAGAGAGAGAGAGAGAGAGAGAGAGAGAGAGAGACTGGATGAAGAGGAGAGAGGGGGGGGCACGGGAGTGAGATCAAGAGAAAAGGAGAGAGGTGGATGAACAGGAGAGGGACAGACGGAGAGAGGGAGGAGGAGGGATGCGGGAGGGTGTGAGGGAAGAACTATGTTTATCAGTGTTCAGAATGTTCTGTGCTGGCGATTTTTCTGAATCTCCACGGCCACTTGGGTAACACTAGAGAAAGAGGGTGGTGGGGAGAGAAGGAAAACCACACACACACACACACTTAGCAGACGCTCTTATCCAGAGCGACTTACAGTAAGTACAGGGACATTCCCCCCGAGGCAAGTAGGGTGAAGTGCCTTGCCCAAGGACACAACGTCATTTGGCACGGCCAGGAATCCAACTGGCAAACTTCAGATTACTAGCCCGCTTCTCTAACCGCTCAGCACCTGACTCCCTTAGCAATGATACGCAGAAAAGAGAAGGAACACAACTTGGAATCTCCATTTAATTTCATTGTTTCATCACTTCCTCAACATCCATCATCCTGTTCCCTTTTCCCCTACTTCACCCTCCATCTCTCTGAGGCTCTCTCGCTCGCTTCCTCTCTCTCCCACTCCCTCTCATCTCTCCAACCATACTTCCTTTGTGAAGAGCTTGGGGGATGTTTAAGAGCTCTTCAATTGAAAGAGTGTGGAGATAGAGAGGGGAAGAGGTGGATGGCTGGGGAATGGAAACAAAAGAATATGACAGAGAATGACAGACTAAGTAAGAGAGACAAAAACATGAAAAAAATGATAGAAAGATAAATTTCAAATAAAAGTATATTGGCCAGTCAAAGGTGCCATGTAGAACATCTTAGAGGAGACACAGAAAGAGTTGCATAGAAAGGAGGGGGGGGGGGGGGAGCGAGAGAAAGATAGATGGAGAGAGAGAGAGACAGAGAGAGAGAGAGAGAGAGAGAGAGAGACGACGGGACCATCCTCAATGTTCCACTTTCACACAGGCTTATCGTTCCTGGTCATAATACAGGCGTGGGAAAAACCAGGCCGGTCGGACCACTGTTCTGCTTTTCCTGCCGAGGGGACGCCAGGACGGAACGGCTCTTTACGTTTCCTGGATCGGAGGATTCCGCCTCCCAGACACAAGCTCTCTCTCCTCACTCCTGGCTCTCCGATGCTTATCTGGGCCAGCAGAGAGTGTTTCCTGAGGCAACAGAAGAATGGTCAGTGAAGAGGAGAGAGATCCTGTTCGTAAATCACACCGCAGGGACGCACACACCAGTGTCTGGGGAGATTGTTTACTTTGTTTTTCAACACTCTGTTATCCTGTTGACATGGCTGGGCCTTGGTGCAACTGGCACACACACACAAACACGAGAATGCAGGCACCTACTTATAATGCAAAGAACACGCGCACACACACACTTCCTCCCTGTTGCCCTGTGAATGAATGCCCCTGCCATATGGGCAGGTGTGGGTGTCAAAAGAGGCCACAAAAGGAGACACAGATCATCTGCCATGTATGACGACACACTCAAATGTTGTCCATAGCTCTGCATGGGTGCCTCACACACACACACACACACACACACACGCTCACACACATACGCTAACTGACAGGACACAGGGATTTACATGTAATCACTCAGTTGGCACAACCTCTGGCTTCTAAGAGTCCAGGCATCTGATAAAGTAATATATATCAAATTTCTAGGACATTCCCCTCACATTCTCAGGAGGTGGCTGATTGAGGTTTGTCCCCTATCACTGAGTGCCTGCACAGGAGAGAGTGTACGTGTGTGAGAAAGCAAAACAGACCAGTTGGTGGGCTCAGAGGAAACGAAAGAAGCTTCACGGTTCATGGGAGCAGCAGAATAGGAACAGGTCATATTAAGATCTTGACAGATTTTCGTCAACAAACTGATGCCTGGCGTTGGGCACAGCTCAGCTGTAGAGGATTCGACAGCAGATCAAGAGGTTGCATGTTCAAATTTCCCCTGTAGGCCTGCTGTGCGTCACTTGGGGTAAAAGCGTAAATGAATAAATTGTTATTCTTCACACCAGCCAACCTCGGTTTCAACTAACTTATCTTAGAGGATGTGGGTAGTCATCTAATTGCCATTAATTGAGAAGGATAATTATAAAAGTCCCTGTGATTGAGGTAAAAGGAGATGACGATACCAATCTCACTACCTCTCGCGCTTTTAGATGATCGTAGGACGCGGATATGATGTCACTACGGCAGTGTGTCTGTGGCGGTCTCCAAGGCAACGCCGCTTGCTGCAGTGACGCGGGCCCCGGCTCGTGGTGAGTAGGCGTGACCCGCCCTTTAGCCCCCCCTTCTATCGTCCGTGTGGGCGGCCCCGTGCAGAAGAGAGCGAAACACGACACCCTAGCTAGAGGAGACGAACGGGGGGAGGAGAGTAGCCACAGAGTGCGGAGAGTGAGTGAGAGTGGAGTAATAGAAAAAAAAGTCTGTAAAGAGAGGTCGACACAGCGTTTACCGCAAATCAAGCTTCTTTTGGTGACGAGATGTCAAAAAATAAGGAAGATGCTATTGAGACGGAGTAAACAACAGCAGGGCAGTTCGTGAAAGTAGTTATTTGTAAACAAGGAAAGAGAGGCAGAGGGGGAGGTTTTTCGGCTCGAGTCGGGACGGTTGACGGTGTTCCCCTGCAACTCGAGCTGAACGGTTCGACGTTGCCGCGGGACGAGCAACAATCGGCAAGCTTAGCGAACGGTGGGGTTCGGGAAATTGTGCTCGATCCCCGGTCGCTTGAGTTTGGAAACGGGTTGTTTTAGTTTCGGATCAAAAGGAACGGAGGACTGAATGGTATAACAACGGAAAGTTTTTCGCTACCGAATTTCCACCCTCGTTGTTTCCATTCCAAAGCAAAGCCTGGGAAAGGCTGAAAGACCAGACTTTTCTTCCTTTCAACAATCGACTTGAGAAGTTTATCTGGCTGGATAGACAATAAGCAACAATCAAAATGAAAACTCCCGGAGACAATGGTAAGTTTGTGCAAAAGTAGCTAGCTACAGGCCGATAAGTAGTTGGCAGTTGTTTATTCTCAAATATTCTCCGGTTAACGTTAGCTAACGTCAATTATTTAGCTTAGAAGTGAAAGTTCTCGCCAGCACGCAAGCAGTAGCAGAAGTCTGACATGTTGTCAAACTATTGCGGTGAGGTAAAGTTAACTAGAGTCCAGAATGCTTGTTGTAGCTAATCAGCTTGCTAGCTGTGGCCCAATGTTTACTAGTTGGTCAAAAGTTAACTATGTTAGCTAGAATATGGTCAGAATATGCAGCGAACAACATAAATGACAATGTAGGTTTTCTGTCAAAGACGTGATGTGACCTGTTGTCTGAATGAGTTGAGTTGGCTATGCTTTAACCGTAGCTTGCTAAACATTTTCAAATTAGCGACCCATAGCTGTTTTAAAATATAAACCAAAAATAATTCGATTTGGTGAAATCCAACGGTGTAGCAACATGTCTACTTTGATTAAGGGTCCGCGTGTTTTGGACGCCTAATGGCCAAAGTAAAGTCAAGGCTGGGGTGGATGGAGCTGTAGGGCATCTCGTGTAACTACACAGTTACGCATGGATCATTGAAAATAGTAATCACTGCCCAATACATTTTGCAAATTAATTTTTCAAACCTGTTGCACATACGTGAGAACTGGGGTCTGATTTGAACATTCAGTGTACCGCGCTTAACTTTTTTAGTTCTGTTATTAGAACATCATAGCTAGGTCCATGATCAGTGCTAGTGGGTCACAGGAATACCCCGTTTGTGTCAGATGAAAATATTTCATCAAACTATCAGCCTCACCACGTTTGTTATGGGCTGGTGTTGTGCCGAAATCGGTCCCAAGTTTCAAAACGTGTGCTCCCTATGTCTCGTGCTTCAGGAAGTTGTCTAAAAAAGTCTGAGCACGGGCCTGCATGGAATGTTACGGACTCCATACTGAAATCTACCGTAACCGTTTTCTAACAACATATATATTTATATTGGTATGCCTGTCCCAGTTTTGCAAATGAGCCCCACATTGTCCATTAACACTTGTCTTAGCATAACTGGAAAGTAAATGGTAGGTTTGTCTTTTGTTTCCAATACTGCTCCCACACCTGGCGCCGATTCACACCCACTTGCAGCATAATTGACATGTAAATGTCTCTATCTACTTTGTAGTGACTCAATCACTGTCCAAATGCTGCCACTGAATGAGAGACCCCATCGACTGGTGAAACATTCTATCTCAGACAGTGCTCTGCCACTCGTTCATTGTGGTTTAAACTCAATGCAACACCTGACTTTTCCGGGTGAATTGGAACCAGAAATGCAAATCTGGTGCAAGGATGTTGTACTGTACACCACGGGTAGAGGAAGTGAGTAACAGAGAGTTGTGTTTGTGTGTTCCCCCCCCCAATCACAATAGAAACATTATATTAGGTTGTGAGATTGAGGAATATCAATTATTCTGGTTTGGTAGCATAGTAATATGAGACGTGTCTGTTTTCTTGGTGCATATGTGCCTGCTAAATGAATATATGAGAGAGAGAGGGGGGTGCTAACATGTCCTTACTTACATTTACATTTAGTTATTTAGCAGACGCTCTTATCCAGAGCAACTTACAGTAAGTACAGGGACATTCCCCTGAGGCAAGTAGGGTGAAGTGCCTTGCCCAAGGACACAACGTCAGTTGGCATGACCGGGAATCAAACTGGCGACCTTCGGATTACTAGCCCGACTCCCTCACCGCTCAGCCACCTGACTCCCTTACTTGACCACCCCTCACCTGGTGTTTATGTGATTTGGTAAAGAAGTAGGTTAGCTGCTGTTTTTTGATGCGTCAGGTATGTTTCCGTCAGGGAGGCTAAGCCAGGAGTCTTTCTTATTGGTTAAAAAGTCAGTAGTCAGCTGGTGGGGCATGTGCACACTGCGCATTCTCGTTTCTGAAATACTTAAACATCAACCCGTCCACACCCACCACTTGTGAAGTAATGCCCCCCTCCCCAAAAAAACAAGGAAGTTAAGATTTTTTGGGGGAGGAGACGCAATGTATTTTATTATATCCGTGCAACACTCCAAAACACCATATTGTTGCTCACAGAAGGGGGGTAGCAGTGACTGAAGCCGTTCTCTTTTCAGCGTTTTTGCTTGAGCAGGAACGCTGATCTTCGGTAGGCTAGTACTTAGCGACTGACACGCAGACAGACCGATAGACCGCGAGACGTTTCTCACCCCGGGGCTACACCCCTCCCCCGTCCGTCCCCTCTGCCACATTCCAGTGCACCCCCTCCCCAGAGCAACAGATCCTTGGAAGAGGGGGGGTCTGTGACATCACACACCCCCCGCTACAAGTGGCCCTTTTACGAAAAACTCTTGCTGCTTGACGCCGGTGTGTGTTTGGACTAGAGTGTGTAGCCAAAGCTGTGCAGAATACCGGAATGTGTGTGTGTGTGTTCTCCCTGTTTTCACTGTGTTGACAAACACTGGTCCGCATTCACATGGTCATTATCTAACAGAAAAGCCGACCTAATGACGGAGAGTCTATAAATAGCAGCTTTATTGAAACACTTTAATCCCGACCTCTGTTGTGATCTCTCATCTCATGTCTGCCGTTGCCTCTGCTTAGGAGCTTTCAACCAGACCACGACTGCCTTTAACCCCTGGTTACCTAGGTGACAACCTCTAGGGTGGGGCAATTTAAGATGGGGCACATTTACGGAATGAGAATGGACGTAAATCGGATGTAGATGCGTGATATTTATAGGTTACATAAAGACTTAATTCCTGGGAGGCGATGTTAGGCATATATGTCGAAGGATTATTATTCTGCCTGTGTAATCTTCTGTGTTTCCTCTATTATCGGAGACTTCCTCTGATCTCTGCTTTCCAACGATCCGTGTTCTTCGTGAACACGCGTTAGCCGGAGGAAGAGGAGGGTGAGGATAGCGACAGGCGTTGCTAGACAAGCGGTTTTATAGAATGAGCAGAAAGAGGACAGGTATACGCAAAGGTACAGAAGTTCCCTGTTTTCTGTGGATTTCGCATGGCTCAAGTCATGGATCATTACTGCCCAGCAGGCCATATAAGACACAGATGCTTACTTCTAGAACAGTTCCTTAGATGAAGGCCTGGCAATTGAAGGAAATGAGCCCAAAGGCTCAGTGTAGCTGGTTCTGACCTGTTGACAAGGCCCATAGCAGGCTAGCTTGTGTCTTGGCCCGCCATGTCCAGATCAAAGGTTGTGCTAATGATTGATTAGCCTCCAGTGATATGGACACAGGCTCTCCACACACACACACACACACACACGCACACTCTTGATGATAGCAATTATGTGGTAGGCAAGTTTCACTGCCCCTTCTCTCTTTCGATCTCCCCACATCTCTGTTCGTTATCTTCCCCCGTCACCCTCTACCTCCCTCTTTTGCCTCCATCCCTCCCTTTCCCTCCCTTTCCCTCCCTTTCCCTCCCTGGCTCCATCCCTTTATTTCTGTCCTCTCTCTGTCTGCCGCCTGTTCCTCTCTGATGGGATAAGCACTAGTGTGTCTTTGTATGGGGGTGGTTGGTGGGACCCCTAGCTCTGGAGTATCCATTGTGTGTGTGTGTGTGTGCGTGCGTGTGTGCATGGGCTTGCCTGTGTGTGTGAGCCTGTGTGTGCGTAGGCCTTCCTCTGTGTATGTGTGTGTGTGCGGGGGCTTGCCTGTGTGTGTGAGCCTGTGTGTGCGTAGGCCTTCCTCTGTGTATGTATGTGTGTGTGTGCGGGGGCTCGCCTGTGTGTGTTGCGGGGACAATAGGGGAGTGGGTCTGGCTGCAGGGGGATTGTGCGAGGGCCTATAGGGCCAGGGATCTCCCATTGTACTCATAATGGCGTGGAGCGGCGCGGGGTTCGGTGGCGGCGTTTGACACGTCGAAGAGAGCAGGAGCGGGCGTGCGCACACTCGCGTGTGTGTGTGAGAGAGAGAGAGAGTATAAAAGAGTTTGTTAGTTGACTGTGTGTGAAGACCCAGAGCCCCCCCCCCTCCCCCTCCCCCCCTCCCCGAACACGTCAGTCACGATCCATGTTATGGAGCTGGTTTACTCGTAGTTTGGATTCACAGCCAACGGGGAAAGACGGGTCTCTTTTGAAGCGGCAAGGCAGGAGACATAGGAAGACGCTGTAATGAGTTTGTGACGTAAACTTTCTGTTTCTTTGTGTGTGTGTGGTCATGATAAGACAAGCAACAGGCCTAGTTATCTGTTGAACTCCTCTAGAGTGCTGACTTGGGCAAAAATCACAATCTCCCGCTCTAATAGTGGTTTTACACAGCCAGATTATTAGCTAGATTATACTTTTGCGGCCTTTTCTTTGACTTTAAGATAGACGTTTCCTTCAAGACGAAGCGGAGTCATCCAGCCGTCCTGTTGGTGTTCCGTGTGACGAGGTGACAGATCGCTGGCGGTTAGCGAAGGCCAGGTTGTGGAAGCGGAGGTATTTTAGTCTGGAATGCGACCAAAGGATTACAATGCGCTCAACCACGCGACGCTAATGGACCCCCACCGCTACGCGAGGGCCGCTGGCCGCCCTTGAAACCGCAGCCCAGCCAAACCGTTACCCTTGACCACGGTTGACCACCACGGTCCATTTTCTTCCGCATTAGGGCCCGGGAGCCCCACCAAGAGTGGTATAGATTATCGCGGCGATTGATTGATCGATTTATCTAGTCTAGTCAGAGGCTATGTAGTTAAAAGACGCCCTGGTGAACGGCCTTTCTGTTTAAGAGTGCTCGCCTTAGGCTGCGTGTGTGTGCGTGTGTGTGTGTGGCCCATAGTTTTTAGTCTTCTGTGGTCCAGTTGGATACGGTTGCTGCTTTTTACTGACCTCTATTGTCGTTTTTCTCTCCCCAATAATGACCGGCACTCTGGGCCAGAGCACTAAAAGCCTGATTGACCGTAGTGGTCAGGGCTAGTCATGTTGCAGTGGATGCACGGATGCCAGTTGAAAGATAATGGTGTGTTCTTTTCCAGAGCACATGTGTTGGTGTACCACACACACACACACACACACACACACACTGCTGCCTTTTATTGGAATTCTTGGACCTCCCACATTCCTGCTTAGAATGTTAATAGTTGCCGGCTGTCTTGCATTACATACTCTGGGATAACACAAATCATTCTCTCTCTCTCTCTCTCTCTCTCTCTCTCTCTCTCTCTTCTCTCTCTCTCTCTCTCTCTCTCTCTCTCTCTCTCTCTCTCTCTCTCTCCTTCTCTCTCTCTCTCTCTCTCTCTCTCTCTCTCTCTTTCTCTCTTTCTCTCTTTCTCTCTTTCTCTCTCTCTCTCTCTCTCTCTCTCTCTCTCTCTCTCTCTCTCTTATACTCACACATTCAAATACTCACGTAAACATAATCCTCACACACAAACAACTCTTTCAGCATCTCAAACGAACACGGGGCCTGATAGAAACAGGGCCCTCACACACACACACACACACACACACACACACACACACACACACACACAGGGGTATCTTCTCAGGTGTGTACCTGGCTCCGCTGAGGGCTCCACAGTGTGTGGCGAGCTGCCTGGATCAAGCTGCATCTTGCAGCATCAGGTGTGTGTGTGTGTGTCTGTGTGTGCGCGGTAACGAAACGAAGGGCATTTCAATGCGGAGGTGGACAGAATACCGTAGACATGTGTGGCACAGAGCAGTTTGGGGGCTGTTAGGAGCGTGTGTAAGACAGAGACAGAATGTGCATCATCATGACTAGCTTCTCCCAGTCACACCGTGTGCTTGGGGTAGCGTGCCCGTGTCATGGCACCTCACAAACACAATGCGCCAGCGAAACCGATCCCATCCTGGCGACACGCACACATCCACACTCCCCCTCCGATCGCCCCCACCCCCCCGGCCCCCCTTACACACCTGCATGGATCGCGTAACGGCAAGCTATGTTCTATCCCTACTGATCCCAGTTGAGACTTTTATTCTGAAAGCTCTCTGAGGAGTCCTGCCCCTGTCCTCGGCTGGCCCTGTCTCTGACCGGCTCACCTGGTCCACCTAAGCAGCTAACACAAGCTCAGCCAATCAGGAGGGCCGTCCAGGAGATCACACCACCACTGTAACCCAGAGCAGCCCTGGTTCACCCCTGAGACACACACACACACACACACACACACACACACACACACACACACACACACACACACACACACTGGTGGTAGTCGTTCCCTAATCCTCAACCCAGAGCTTGTGTTGTATTGTCAATGGCCAGGGCCCAGTTTAGCTACACTGTCATTTATACCCCTAATCTTCTTAGATTAACCTGGATAACTGGTGGTTATGGTGGGGGGGGGGGGGATCATTAGTGGGTGGGTGTGTTGTGGTACTGAGGGATGACATAATGATTTACCTTGGGAAACTCTTTAGCTTAGCACTGTTTTTAGCCCCTGCCGCCAATCTGAACAGAATCCAATGTTAGTTAAGGGGGTGAAGGGTGTGTGTGTGTGTGTGTGTGTGTGTGTGTGTGTGTGTGTGTGTGTGTGTGTGTGTGTGTGTGTGTGTGTGTGTGTGTGTGTGTGTGTGTGTGTGTGTGTGTGTGTGTGTGTGTGTGTGTGTGTGTGTGTGTGTGTGTGTGGGAGAGAGGGAGAGGGAGGGAGGAAGGAGAGAGAGAGAAGAGCATTGTAGAGCAGGCAGGCAGGAAGGCCAGTGTTTGGGCTGACCTCGCTGTGGGAGGTGGTGGGCTCCCTCACCCTGGCGTAACCTCTCTCACAGCCCTGGAGGAAGCCAGGCACAAGGATCGGAATACTTGCTCTCTATTTTTATCTGAGAATCTGCCTGTCTGCTGGACTGGGATGGAGGGGAGGGGCTGAGGGGCGGCCAAATACTAATCGCATTTCAGAGGATGGGAAGTCACCAAAGGACTACTGTGTGTCCCTTACACAGTGTGTGTGTGTGTGGTCGGCTGCCGAGAACCTGAAATGCTGTCTGGCGCCACCTTAAACTTTCTCTATTTCTCACCCCCCCCCCTCTCTGTGCTCCCCCCTGCCCTGTGCCCTCCCCTCCCCCATTCCTCCCTCCAACCCATGGAAGGAATGCAAGATCACGTTTGTAAAAGCTTCTTTTCAACCTCTCTCTCTCTCTTTTCTCTCTCTCTCTTTTCTCTATCTCTCTCTTTCTCTATCTCTCTCTTTCTCTATCTCTCTCTTTTCTCTCTCTGTGTCTCTCTCTCTCTGTCTCTCTCTGTGTCTCTTTCTCTGTCTGTCCCCCCCCCTATCTACTTCTCTCCCTCTCCTCACTTTTCCCTCTTTCCTTGTTCCTTGGTGAGAGATAAGTCATGTCAAACCGTGTGTGTGTGTTTGCAAGTCTCTGAGCTTGAGAGTGCTATGTTTGACGTGCGTGTGTGTTTAACTAGGGTAGGGCCTTCACTATGGGGAAAAAGGTGAAAGTGAAAATGAAATGTTTTTAGTTGGCACAAATTGTTTAGTTGGCACAAATTGTCCAAGGGGAGTGTGTGTGCATGCATGTGCCCTGGGAGGGGGAGGGTGGTCCCTCCACCATGTGGACGTGTGTTTCAGCGCAAACAAACGCCGGCGTATCAATAGCCTGGGATAGTGTCGAGTTGATTGTAGCGTCGGTGAACTTTGAGTGTAGTCTGTGCGTGCGTGAGGCGCGCGCGAGTTAGAAGACGGCGAACAGACCTCTGTTTGATCCGCAGCGACCGGCTGATTTAATTCCGTCTCTCCGGACGAGTGCGCCGTCAGCGAGGCGCTCTCGGGGCCAGATGTTTGGGGATGCGGTGCAGCTGCTCTCTTACTTCCTCCTGGTCCGTATCGGAGGGCGAAGCCGCTCGCTGACCTGGAACACGGCGCGAGAGAGCAGCACCAGTAGCGCAGGTGCTACGAGGCCGAGCGTGCCTGTGTTGTGAGCGGGTGGGTGGGTTACTTTCGAGGGTCCCTGTAGAGAAGTGAAACCTTTAAAAGAAGAAAAACAATCGATTGCCCCCCCTCTCATCCCCCCTCTCTCCTGCACTACTCGCCCATCATCTCACTGTCACCAATCCTTAGGCCAATACCCCCAGTGGCAGCTCTCTTCCATTAGCCTCTCCTCCTCCTCTCCTCCCTCGCTGTCTGCCTCTCACCCTCCATCCCACCCCCCTCTCCCTCTTCCCTCACTCCCCCCCCCCCCCCCCCCCTCTACACGCCTCCTTTAAGAATAACTCTGCATGCACACACGCGAGACAAACACTGATTCTGAGACCGGATCTTTCTCCTGAAATGATCGTGGGCCATCGTTTCATCATCCAAGACGCTTGGGTTTGCTTGTCCCCCCAGAGGTGTGTGTGTGTGTGTGTTTGATGCCTGTTGGCCGGCCAGGGA
>NC_090055.1:2878025-2889895 GCF_038355195.1 Osmerus mordax
GAAGAGAAGACCAGAGGCGTGTTTCAGTGCAAAACCGTGCCAAGTTATTAGCTTACAGATGTGACCTGGCTTTTGACGGATTAAGCTAAATCACAATTAGCTGTTCCAGTCAGGCTGTGTAGGGTCTGCAGTCAGGCTGTGTAGGGTCTGCAGTCAGACTGTGTAGGGTCTGCAGTCAGGCTGTGTAGGGTCTGCAGTCAGGCTGTGTAGGGTCTGCAGTCAGGCTGTGTAGGGTCTGCAGTCAGGACTGTGTAGGGTCTGCAGTCAGGCTGTGTAGGTCTGCAGTCAGGCTGTGTAGGGTCTGCAGTCAGGCTTGTGTAGGGTCTGCAGTCAGGCTGTGTAGGGTCTGCAGTCAGGCTGTGTAGGGTCTGCAGTCAGGCTGTGTAGGGTCTGCAGTCAGGCTGTGTAGGGTCTGCAGTCAGGCTGTGTAGGGTCTGCAGTCAGGCTGTGTAGGGTCTGCAGTCAGGCTGTGTAGGGTCTGCAGTCAGGCTGTGTAGGGTCTGCAGTCAGGCTGTGTAGGGTCTGCAGTCAGGCTGTGTAGGGTCTGCAGTCAGGCTGTGTAGGGTCTGCAGTCAGGCTTGTGTAGGGTCTGCAGTCAGACTGTGTAGGGTCTGCAGTCAGGCTGTGTAGGGTCTGCAGTCAGGCTGTGTAGGGTCTGCAGTCAGACTGTGTAGGGGTCTGCAGTCAGGCTGTGTAGGGTCTGCAGTCAGGCTGTGTAGGGTCTGCAGTCAGGCTGTGTAGGGTCTGCAGTCAGGCTGTGTAGGGTGCTGCAGGCTAACAGACTGAGCTTCCATTTAATGACATTTTTATCATCTCGCCTCTGGTCCCACGACACCGCTCTTAATTGTCATCTTATATCACACCTGTGTGTTTCTGTGTACATGTGTGAGGGAGATAAAGCAGGAGTGTGGGAGGGAGAGGGAGGGAGGGAGAGGGAGAGAGGGGAGAGAGAGAGAGGGAGAGAGATATCCTGCATGTTACCAGAAGCCTCCTGACCCAAGAGGAGGGCTGGGTAAGAAGAGAAGACCTGTCCCTGTTCACCTCCCCCTCCCAGGGGGGGGGGTGTGTACCGTGCTCCTTTAGCCCCCACACACCCCCCCTGAGAAGGCCCAGCTCTTCTGCCCTGTGGGAAGGGGAGAGGGGAGGGGGGGGGGGTGTGTGCGCATGGTGAACTTGTTGACTTAGTTAGACTAACCATGGAGATTTCAATGTTGTGGTCTATATTTTCTATCGGTGTGTTTGCTCTTCCAAAGTCTACACAAGTTTTGGCCCGCTGTTGTGTGTCTCTGTGTGTGTGTCTCTGTGTGTGTGTGTGTGTGTGTGTCTGTCTGTCTGTGTATGTGTGTGTCTGTGTGTGTGTGTGCGCTCACACTGAACACATGAGTGAGAGTCGCCATCAGGGCAGCAACAGAGCAGAGTGAGAGAAAAACAGGATTCCCCCCAGAGCAGAGCCGTGGAGCAGCTCCAGTAAGTGCCCCCCCCCGCCACCCCGCCGGTCCAACTCAAAACAAGTCTCGCACGCTGTTCAGCCAATCACACTGCGGCCTGTTCAAGAGTTTTCGAGCGTATTAAAGAGTTCTGATTGAACCATTGATCTCGACATGGCAGTAAAAAATTCAAATCAAAGTACACAAAGTACTACACAAAAGGCCATCTTGAAGCTTCATAGCCAGAAACATGCAACAAAAAGGAAAAGAGTTGCGTTAGTGATGGAGGTACAGGAAACAGTTCACCAGCTTTCAGGCCTGGTCAGAGCTTGGTCAGAGACTGGTCAGAGACTGGTCAGAGACTGGTCAGAGCCTGGTCAGAGCCTGGTCAGGGTTAACCCTACCCTAGGGTTAACCCTGAGCTTGTGTAGAAGTTGTCTAGCAGTTGGTGTTTTGGGCATGCGTTGTGTGGCATCCGGGTGTTGAGCATAAGTGGTTGTGTGTTGGTTGTCTGGGTGACC
Source organism: Osmerus mordax (assembly GCF_038355195.1). Classification (NCBI taxonomy): domain Eukaryota; kingdom Metazoa; phylum Chordata; class Actinopteri; order Osmeriformes; family Osmeridae; genus Osmerus; species Osmerus mordax. The sequence goes on from NC_090055.1 coordinate 2,879,974, forward strand.
ACAAGTGGTTGTGTGTTGGTTGTCTGGGTGACCAGACGTGGTTGTGTGTTTGGTTATCCGGGTGACCAGACGTGGTTGTCTGGGTGACCAGAAGTGGTTGTGTGTTGGTTGTCTGGGTGACCAGACGTGGGGTTGTGAGGGGGTACATTGTTCTGGTCAGGTGCGCTTTTTCGCTGCCATCACACCACGCTCCCTGAATGTTAATCCACACAGGAATGTGGAGACGGGAGTGTGTGTGTGTGTGTGTGTGTGCATGTTGTGTGGTGTGTGTGTGTGCCTTGGTAGAGCACAGTGAAGAACACCAAGACGAGGATTGAATGGTAAAGTGTTGCTGAAAGGTCTGGCGGCAGCGTTTGTGGAGCGGAGCTTTGTTGTGGAACGCTGTTCTCCAGGCTGGCTGGGGTCTGCACTGAGCCGCTTTGCCTTGAACACCCCCGTCTTACCCAGAGTGGAAAAGTCCTGCTCCTTCTCTGCCAGGACGAGTGGGCTCCACCACACACACACACACACACACGGCAAAGTGATGGGCTTTGGCCACAAGAGAAGAGAGATTCTTCCCTCATTGAGCAAACACCCCTCTCTCTTCACGACGACCTGTTGCTGGCTGTCGCTCGTCCCTCTTTCTCCCTCCTGTCTCTTCACCTCTCTCTTTCTCGTACCTGGGCTATTCTAGTCCTTGCTCTCGACTTGAAAGGATTAATTGTCATTTATGCTTAATCTTTTTTTTGTTCTTTTGTTTCTGGGGGTTTATTTTTAGGCTTGAAGTGTCTGGTTGCTAGGAGACGGTGTCCATGGGAGAGAGTGAGGGAGAAAAAGAGAGAGACAGTGAGAGAGACAGTGAGAGAGAGACAGAGAGAGAGAGAGACAGAGAGAGAGACAGAGAGAGAGACAGAGAGACAGAGAGACAGAGAGAGAGAGAGAGAGAGAGAGAGAGAGAGAGAGACAGAGAGACAGAGAGACAGAGAGAGAGAGAGACAGAGAGACAGAGACAGAGAGAGAGAGAGAGACAGAGAGAGAGACGGTAAAGCAAGGGAATGGAGGAGTGTTTGCGTTGTGAAGGCTGAATTGCAAACACTCACACACTGAGTCAGCGCTGACGCACAGACACACACACACACACATTAACACACACAGTCTGCCCAGGTAGCTGTTATTGTACACTTGTTTTTCAGGTTTTGTGTTTCTTGTCTCTAGGTCTGTTCACAGTGTGTCACTGTCATGAGTGTTTCGCTCCTTCCAACAGCGCTACCTGCTGTCTGTGTGTGTGTGTGTGTGTGCGTGTGTGCGCGTGCGTGCACTGGCGTGACGGACAGCTCCGCAATTCATCGAGTGTGAGCCTGCATCTTCGCCGCCTGGCATTTCCTCTCCCGGCTCCTCGCTCCAGCCCCAAGGCTCACGTAGCTTGCCTCCAGCCCCCCAGGCTCCTGTAGCTGCCTCCAGCCCCCAGGCTCACGTAGCTGCCTCCAGCCCCCAGGCTCCTGTAGCTGCCTCCAGCCCCAAGGCTCACGTAGCTGCCCTCCAGCCCCCAGGCTCACGTAGCTGCCTCCAGCCCCCAGGCTCACGTAGCTGCCTCCAGCCCCAAGAAAGCTCACGTAGCTGCCTCCAGCCCCCAGGCTCACGTAGCTGCCTCCAGCCCCAAGGCTCACGTAGCTGCCTCCAGCCCCCAGGCTCCTGTAGCTGCCTCCAGCCCCAAGGCTCACGTAGCTGCCTCCAGCCCCCAGGCTCCTGTAGCTGCCTCCAGCCCCAAGGCTCCTGTAGCTGCCTCCAGCCCCCAAGGCTCACGTAGCTGCCTCCAGCCCCCAGGCTCACGTAGCTGCCTCCAGCCCCAGGCTCCTGTAGCTGCCTCCAGCCCCCAGGCTCCTGTAGCTGCCTCCAGCCCCCAGGCTCACGTAGCTGCCTCCAGCCCCCAGGCTCCTGTAGCTGCCTCCAGCCCCAAGGCTCACGTAGCTGTCTCCAGCCCCAAGGCTCCACGTAGCTGCCTCCAGCCCCCAGGCTCACGTAGCTGCCTCCAGCCCCCAGGCTCACGTAGCTGCCTCCAGCCCCAAGGCCTCCTGTAGCTGCCTCCAGCCCCCAGGCTCACGTAGCTGCCTCCAGCCCCCAGGCTCACGTAGCTGCCTCCAGCCCCCAGGCTCCTGTAGCTGCCTCCAGGCCCCAGGCTCACGTAGCTGCCTCCAGCCCCCAGGCTCCTGTAGCTGCCTCCAGCCCCCAGGCTCACGTAGCTGCCTCCAGCCCCCAGGCTCCTGTAGCTGCCTCCAGCCCCCAGGCTCCTGTAGCTGCCTCCAAGGCCCCCAGGCTCACGTAGCTGCCTCCAGGCCCCAGGCTCACGTAGCTGCCTCCAGCCCCCAGGCTCCTGTAGCTGCCTCCAGCCCCCAGGCTCCTGTAGCTGCCTCCAGCCCCCACAGGGCTGTGGCCTGCGCACGCTTTAATGGCTTTTATCCAGCTTCTATTGTGCTGCAGGGAGCTGGAGATGACATTGCTAGCACACACACAAACACAATCACCTGCGCACACGCGCAGGAAACAGATTTGTTGCTGCGGTTGTAGAACAGTTGCTCACTTCCTGTCCCGCGCTGGTGACACATTCCAGGAAACCGCCTCCCATTTCAGCGCCACCTAACAACACACCCAGACGCACACACACACACACCATAACCTCCTGTATACTTGACCGATGCATATACATGACAGTTTAACCCATCTCAGACTTGGTTCAGCTTGCTCACGTGTGTGCTCACTCTCTCACTCTCAATTTCTGCAGCGTGAGGGTATGGGGGGGGTTGACAGTGTCCTGCCAATCTGACGGCCAGAGGAGTACATTAACACCAGTGTGAGAGATGGAGGGTGAGAGGGGGGAGGGGAGGGAGGAGGGAGAGAGGGAGGGGGGAGGGAGAGAGGAGGGGGGAAGGAGAGAGGGAGGAGGGGGGGAGGGAGGGGGGGGGAGGGAAAGAGGGAGGGGGAGAGGAGGGGGGAGGGAGAGGGGGAGAGGAGGGGGGAGGGAGGGAGGGAGGGGGGGGGGAGAGGAGGGGGGAGGGAGAGAGGGAGGGAGGGGGGGGGGGAGGACCCATGAGGCTCTTTCTTCCTGTTCTTCCATCTCCATTTTTGGGGGGATTTTTTGCATTTCAAGCTTTTTTTAGGTGTTAAGTTTGGTGAACTGTGTATGTGTGTGTCTCTCTCAAGGTGATAGGCCAACACCCTTGGGACCAGTGTTACTCTGGTGAGGGGTAAATATACCCCATCAGCACCCCAGGGAAAAGCAGGGGCCTGCTCTCTGACACAATATTATTCTACCCACTCCAAACCCCACTGGGCACACGCACACACACTCGCACTCACACACACATACACACAAATCCCCAGTCCGGTCACACACCCAGCACAGTTACACACAATCCATACACTGTCCCCATCACGGTCATCACACACCTGTATCACACACCTGTATCACACACCTGTATCACACACCTGTATCACACACGGGAACACATGGGTGAAGATGGGTAGAGAAAGAGAAGATTGGGGGGAGGGAGAGAGAGAGATATGAGATTCGAGGAACAGAGAGATAGAGATATGAGATTAAGGAACAGAGAGATAGAGATATGAGATTAAAGGAACAGAGAGATAGAGATATGAGATTAAAGGAACAGAGAGATAGAGATATGAAATTCGAGGAACAGAGAGACAGAGATATGAGATTCGAGGAACAGAGAGAGAAATCATCAGAATTGAGAGATAACTAAAGATAGAAAGGTGTGATGGAGAGATTGATAGGCTAGAGGAACAGAGAGAGAGAGAGATGAGATGTTGAGAAAAAGCGAGTGAACCTGTTGGAGTGGAGGCCTGTGCTGTGGCCTGGTCGTCTCTCTCTCTCCTCCTGGGTGACAGAGCCTCTTGTTTCTTCCCCCCCTCCGTTCTCCCTCTTTCCTCCTCCTCTGCCCCCCCCCCCCTGCTCCTTGCAAGTTGAACAGTAAACCCTGTGTGTGTAATGAGAGAGAAAGAGGTCTATTTTTGGCCCTTCAAGGCCACCAATGCTCCCTCTCACCCACCCCAATCCATGCCTTTCCCCCCTCCCCCTCTCTCTCCCCCCCTCTTCCTCATGCCCTCTCCTCCCCCACCCACTCTCCTGAAGGTCTAGTTAGTATGGAAGGAAAGGGGCGTAGCAGGCAGAAATATGCTCAGCAGCCTCAACTCTTTATTGCTCTCCTAAGATAACCTCTAAGAATAGTTCTACTGCCTTCACAGTCTTGACTTCGTGCTTTAGTGTGTGTGTGTTGTAACTCTGTCAGACACAAGGCCCTTGGCACAGACATACTCTGAAAGTCTGGAAGTTCTCAGTCCCCACAACACACACACACACACACACACACTGAAATCAACAAACGCACAATTAAACCAACTAACGCACATTCTAACTTGAGGCATTTGCCCAGCACACGTCACCTTGATGTCGGGACCATCAGGTTATCCGTTTCATAACTCTAGAAGTCTCTCCCCCCCCCCCTCCCTCCCCCCCCCCACCCTTCCCTCTGGCGTAGGGTGGAATGAATGTTTAATGGACTAGAAACCCCCCTCTTTTCCCTCTCTTTCTCTCTCTCTCTCTCCTCTCCTCCACATGTGGCAGTCTGGAATTGTCACATGTGTGAGGACTGACTGGCCACAAAGGTGTGTGTGTGTGTGTGTGTGAGCGTGTGAGAATGAGATGGTATCTGAAGAGATTCAACTCGCAATGTCCTCTGATGTTTACATTTAATTTTAAATTTATGCATTTAGCAGATGCTTTTATCCAAAGCGACTTCCAAGAGAGAGTTTTACAAAAGTGGCATAGGTCACTGATCAAAACAAATCAAAATATTGCGGGTAGCCAAACATGAAGCCTACATTGTGAAACCAAATAAGTCCCAAAGGAAAGAACAATAAGAGCATGTAGTTAGAGAAGTTACAATTAAACAGCAAGAACCTCAAAAGTGCAACAGTGTACCTGTGGAAAAAAGCAAGCAACAATAATATATTTCAAAGCGAGTACAATAATTTTAAGACAGTTACAACAAACCAACAAGAGCAACAAGTCTCTCAATAAGAGTCATTGTGATCCTGGGGAAACTAACATCAGGTCCAGCCAATCATTCCTAAGTTGCCGTTGTACTCCCGGAACACAGTGCGTTTTGAGCCTTTTCTTGAAGGTGGGGAGGACAGTTGTTGATGTTAAACTACACAGGCATGTATCTCCCTTTCACAGTCCACACACACACACACACACACACACTTACCTCCTAGTCTCAGTAGGAGAGGAGTAGCGGATCCCCCTCCCCTACACACACACACACACACTATCCCTGGTAGAAAACTCCTGACTCGACATCTCCTGTGTTTGGCATCAGCTTGTCAGTTTGTTTGGTGCTGCGCTGAGGCCCTGGGGAATCACACACACCAGCTACTCTCTCTTTCTCTCCTCTACTTTTCTAACCCCTTTTCCTCTCTCTGTCCATTCAGTGTCTAGTAAATCTCCACTCTGCCCCTCCACCGCACATTCTCTTATCAAGTACAGTTTAGTTCGGCCCTTATTTTCTTTCCTCTTTCTCTCATTTTGTTTCATTCTCTTTTTTCCCCCTTTTCTTACGTTCTTCTCTCTCTCTCTCTCTCTCTCTCTCTCTCTCCTCTCTCTCTCCTCTCTCTCTCTCTCTCTCTCTCTCTCTCTCTCTCTGTCTCTGTCTCTGTCTCTGTCTCTGTCTGTCTCTCTCTGTCTCTCTCTCCCCTCTCTCTCTGTCTCTGTCTGTCTCTCCTCTCTCTCTCTGTCTCTCTCTCTCTCTCTCTCTCTCTCTCTGTCTCTCTCCCCTCTCTCTCCCCCTCTCTCTCTCTCTCTCCTGTGTAGTGGTCATTGTTGTTTTGGTGAGTCGTCCACATAGTTGGCATGCCTCCTCTGATATACGTCTGCCTGTGAGATCACACAGAGGAAGGCAGGCATCCGCAGTCCGAGGGAGGGAGGGAGGGAGGGAGGGAGGGAGGGAGGGGGGAGAGGGAGAGGGAGACAGAGAGACAGAGGGGGTGAAGCAATCTGACCTGGATGACAACAGACTACCAGACGAGCTATGATCTCATCCCTCTCTTTACCCACCCCTCCCTCCCCCGACCCCCCTCCTCTCCAGCCATTGTCTCCCTCTCTTCCCACTCTTCATTCCCCTCTCCTCCCCCCTCCCCCCCGTCCCGCTCGCTCTCTCTTTCTCTCCTTGTCCCAGGACTCACCCCATCTCCTCTTCCCTCCTCCTTCTCTTTCACTTCCCCCCTCCCCCTCCCATTCTCACCCATCCATGTTTTTACCACCTGCTCCCATTCCCATCCAAAATCCTTATCCCATGTCACACACACACACACGCACACGCACACGCACACTCTCTCTGGTGTCCCCAGGGCAGAGATTAGGAGCTACCCACCCTTACCCCAGTCTGTGCATTATTGATGCAGAGTTTCAGTGACTGTGTGTGTGTGTGTGTGTGTGTGTGTCTGGCTCCTCTCCCTGCTGTAATGGCGATCTGGTGTCTCCCCAGGAGAGAGGGGAGAGGGAGAGGGGGGAGAGAGTGAGAAGGGGCAAGAGGGAGGAGGTTTTAGAGGTCAGGGAGGTTAAGTGGGGGGGGGGGGTTAGGTCATATACTGCTGCTTCTCACCCGCAGGTTGTCTACCTTATGACATTGATGCATCTTGACACACACACACACACACACACACACACACACACACACACACACACACCACACACACACACACACACACTCTCGCTCTCAAACACACACACACACTGTCTCTCTCTCAAATAAACACACACACACACAGAGGGGCCGAGGATTAGCACTCCCTGTTGATACACGAGTGTGGATCAGTACATTGTAACAGCTCCACATGACTGCTTACTGCCAACACACACACACACACACACACACACACACACACACACACACACAGGCCCCGGCGGGGAGCGTAAACCTGATCAGAGAGATGGTAGTGTGGGGCTCAGGGTGCAGTGAGTTGTCTCTCACAGAGAGACAACTCAGAGTGCAGAGTGTTGGTGTCTCTCACCCCTCTCTCTCTCACCTCTTTCTTTCCCAGCGTTCCTCCATAGCCACTCCCCGGCCAGCAGTAGTGCCAGGGCTCCTGGGATCTGGAGTTTCTGGGCCTTTGTCTTGGGCTGATATACAGAGCAGGGATATCAGAGTGGCCTTTGATCTAGTGAGATGGGAGGGTGTGTCGGTGTGTTACTTGAGTGGTACCAAACCTCCTAACACTTCAAACACATGCCTTTGGTGCGAGCGTGACGTCGTGGGCGATGGACTCATGCATTGTGCACCTCTTCCTCAGTTCACCCCGGAGAGACTCAGGTAAGCAGATTGAGTTTTGGCTCCAACGATTTACCAGGGATCCATTTCCCCCAGCGATCTGAAACACGATGCAGGCACACACACACTCCCACACAATGTGTGTGTGTGTTTGTGCTTGTGTGTGGCGACCTCTGTGGCCTGTGTCAAAGTCAAAGTGATCCTAATACAGCTAATTGTTGTCCACTAGAGCGGGGTTACACCACACTTGCAGCTTAGCCAAACGATGGTTTTTTTCACAAGTGTGTGTGTGTGCGTGTGAGCATGTGTGCTCATGTGTGTGTGTGTGTGTGTGTGTGTGTGTGTGCACCAGCGCGTGCGTGGGAGAGAGTGTGTTATTGTTGGGGGAGCGTGTTATGCTTGGCCGGCCCGCGTGTTAGCTCGCTCTGCTTTCTCTTCCTTCCCCGTCCACTGAGGACCCATAATGAGGACGAGTGTTTGTTTAAACGAGGGAGGGGGAGGGGGAGGGAGGGAAGGGAGGAGGAGGAGAGGGAGGGAGGGAGGGAGGGAGGGAAGAGGAGGGGGAGGGAGGGGAGGAGGAGGGAGGGGGGGAAGGGGAGGAGGAGGAGGGAGGGGAGGAGGAGGAGGGGGGAAAAGGAGGAGGAGGGAGGGGAGGAGAGGGAGAATGGGTGAATAGTTGGCTACTGGTTCGACATTGACATAATGCTGGGAAGACCTGGTGCTGAGGTTTAAACCGGCTCCTTATCATAACAGGCAGGACGTGTGGGTAAGAACGAGGTCTCTTCCCTGTTCCTCAGGACCGTCCAAAGGCCCTGGATCAGGGACTAGGTCTACATCTCCCATAATGCATCCGCAGGCTCTGGATCAGTTACTACACCTCCCATAATACTTCCTGAACCCAGATAAGATAGTACGACACTGAGATAGTCGTTCCTTGTACAGTTCCCAGATTCGCTCAACTCGTTCTCTTAATAGCGTACGGGCGTTTTGATTGGTCTAAATGGCAAGATGTGAAGAGATTACAGGGCAGATTATCTTATCGGGCTGTCGGCCTGACGCTTTCACCAGCCATAATCTGTTGATTAATTTGCTCCTCTGATTTCTAAGCTTGGCCACAGAGATTAGCAAGGAATGGGAGTGAGATCATTCAGGCCCGATATCATGTATTGCTGATAGCGTGATCGTGATGGTGGTGATGACACTAAAAGTGATAATTGGGGTTCTGATCACTATAGTGATGATAATGATCTGATGTTAATGATTGCGGTGTTGGATGCCGTGATGCGAGATGGAAATAGACACACACACACACGCATATATACACACATCGTGGAAATGCAACGTATGCACACAGAGACCTACTCACATTTTCACACTAGTATTTTTCTCCCTTTATCTCTCGCACGCCCACACCTTGTTTCGGGCTTTCAATAGACGTGTTTCTACGAGGAGGGGGGGGTGGAGAGAGGGTGGAGGGGGGGTGGTGGAGGGTGGGTGGAGGGAGGGGGAGGTGGAGGGGGGGTTGGAGGAGGGTGGGGTGGAGGGGGGGGTGGAGGGAGGGGGAGGTGGAGGGGGGGGGGTGGAGGGGGGGTGGAGGAGGGGGAGGGGAGGCGGACAGGGTCTTGTTGTTTCCTATGTCAGTAGGAAAGGGTGACAGCAGTGAGAGAGAGCTGTGCAGCTTGTCTCCTGTAGGGTGAACAGAACACATAGCTGAGTGAATGCATCTGGGAGTCCTAGTGTGTGGGTGTGTGCGGGTGTGATCTGGTTTATTGCCTGCGCTAGTTTGCGGCGGAGAAGGTTGTGGTTTCCACACCCAGCCCGACTCACACACACACACATTCCTCCTGCTTGTGTGGGAAACGGTGTCATAAGCAGGGCCGACCAAGTGACAAGCGTAGAATGTGTGTGTGTGTGTCTCACAGACTGGCCTAATAATGGCACCAAAACAACTATAAATACCCAGGGCCGCGACAGAAATGGACTCTGAATAAATCCTTCTTAAGTCTTCTAACAGCTCACCTGGACATCCCCCTCCCTTCCCCGGCGCTCCTAGAACATGTGCTGACCAGTATAAGAATCTGCAGGTTCACCGTGAACTCCGTTCACCATGAACTCTGTTCCTCCCGAGGAGGGTTACGTCTGGTTCCATCCTGGCGCTCCAGACTGACCGCCCTCCGTCCTTCCTCTCCTCCCCAGGCATCGCCTTCCAGACTGGGCCTACAAGCCCGAGTCGAGCCCCGGCTCCCGGCAGATCCCAGCTGTGGCACTTCATCCTGGAGCTGCTGAGGAAGGAGGAGTACCACGACGTCATCGCCTGGCAGGGCGACTATGGAGAGTTTGTCATCAAGGACCCCGACGAGGTGGCCCGCTTGTGGGGGGCACGCAAGTGCAAGCCCCAGATGAACTACGACAAGCTGAGCCGGGCCCTGAGGTACGAGCTGACCTGTGTGTGTGTGTGTGTGTGTGTGTGTGTGTTCGTCACTGTCCTCTCGACTTGCGGGTATTTTCCCGGTTATACAGTCAGACTCCATCCCTCATGCTTGACGGACCTGAACTAAACTCGGATACCTTTCTTAACCCCTCACCTACCTCCATCTCTC